>NC_142361.1:34171175-34471175 GCF_059441175.1 Urocampus carinirostris
CGTTCTGGTCCTGACAATAATCTTCCTGAAACTGATTTTGCATTCTCTCTATCAGCATCAGAAATAATGATCGACAATACTTGGAAGGAGGAGCGTGGGCGTTTACACATGAAGCACAGCAGCGTACCTTCATTGATTATTTATGTCTCCTGACGAAGAGATCAGTCAGGATTTAATGTTAATGAATGACTACACACCCGAAAGGTCACCAGATTAGAGGGGCTTTTCCAAGCAACATTTCTATAGGTGTTGCGCTGTCTCATGAGCAAATACAATGTAAAAGTCAAAGTTAACTAAGACATGAAAAGGAAATAAGACCGGGACAACCTGTAGAAATCCAATACCGTAAATTCCGGACTATGGAGCGCACCTGATTATAAGCCGCACCCACCACATTTTAAAAGGAAAACCGATTTTGTACTTACACAAGCCGCACCTGTATATAAGCCGCATGCGCCTGCATTAAAAAAAAATGTAACACAAACACAAAATTAACCCAAACCCGATTGAAGTCCCGCGATTGAAACTGAATGTCCTTCACAAAAGTACGCAGTCGAAAAATCACAGCCAGCAAAATTAACGGAAAATGATACCGGTACTTTAGGTTTGATGCGGACCTGCAGAGTCCGAGTCCCGTTGAAAGTAATCCAAGGAAAAAAGTGTATATTTCCAAAGGTAAGGGTGGGAAAAATATATATCCACTATTGTCTGCCGCGTCCACAAACACTCACCTTTACCGGTCCCCACTTCCCGTCAACCCGCGTGTGTTTCGCCCCTACTTTTTTATTCGCCCGCGCAAAACATATCAGAAAAAGTGTCTGATATGAATACATTACAAAATATACAGTTGCAAATACATATTATACATGGTTACACATATTTACAAAAAAAGACGGTACACCGAGAGAGTTTTCAAAGCTTTAATAATAATAATATAACTTTTGTCCCGAACGGTGCCTGTGACAGGGCAGTTAATTGTAGTAACACGCTAGCAACACGCTCGCAACACAGTAAACGGGTCTGTTAAAAAAACATACCGTACTTGTAAAAATCACGGTAAACCGTCCTCATCTTCCTCCTTAGAACTGAAGCCATAAAAATGTCGTCTTCCTCAGTGTCGGAAAGAAACTTTGTCATATAGACGTCGTCCCACGCTCCCTTATTCCAAAACATGCTAGCAACACGCTTGCTCCTTCTTTATCAGACTGCCCGATTGCTTTTAGCTTAAAAGCTGCGTCATGTGCGTTTATTTTTGCATTCTGCATGATGAGGGTATGTTTACACTAATTTATGCACAGGCCAATAAGTTGCAGTCTTCTTCGGTGCATACATTCCACCGGTCTAAATCTTACCTTTTGTATGGCCGTTGGAAAAATTACATAAATTGGCCGCATCACTGAATAAACTGCAGGGTTGAACGTTTGGGAAAAAGTAGCGGCTTATAGTCCGGAATTTACGGTAATTGGACTTTCATTCTTTATTACTGTGGCGACCAGGGGTGTCAAACTCATTCGAGCTTGGGGTCCACATGGTAGAGAGAAAACACTCACAGGGGCCGGCCTTGTAGAAAAAAGAGAGAGGGATTAAAAACGATGGATACAAAGAAAGAAAAAATGTGAAACGGAGAGAGAAATTGTGATGGAAGGAGATAAACAGAAAGAGAGAAAACAACAGAGAGGCAACCAGAGAGGGAAGGAAAGAAAAAAAGTGAGAGAAAGAAAGAGACATAGAGACAGAGAGAGAAGAATAAGGGGAAGAGAGAAACAAACAGAAAAATAATAGGGAGGGAAATCAAGAGAAAGGGAGAAAAGGTGATACAGTGAAAGAGAGAGTAAGAAAGAAAGGGCCGTGAGGAAAGGAGAGAGAGGGTAAAAGAGAGAAATTAAAAGAAAGAAAAAGAGATACGGAGAGAAAAAGAACAGAAAATGAGATACAGAGAAAGAGAAAGAAAGGAGACAGGAGAGAGAAAGTGAAAAAGAATAAAGATCAGAAAATGAGACAGAATACAAATCAAGAAATACATAAAAAGGCACACGCATTGTAACCCACACTGGGGAAAATTCCCGACACCGATTGGAAATTAGTACAGTTAATATGTTTACAGGCAGTCGAGGCTTTTAAATACATGACAATCATCATAAGTAAAAGTTTTAAAAACTGTCATTTTATTTTACCATCCCCTCCCCACTGTTTGCATCCACCCACTAACACCACTATACCAGCTCAAGTCATGTCACACCAAAGGTAGATCAATTTACCATAGGTTGTGTACTTGTTTACTACTTCAAGGATTTGCTTCGTGCAAGCAAGTTGCAACAAAGTTGTTGAATCAAGAAGACATTTCCAAACATAGAGTGGACAGACAAGATGATCGGAACATGTTTTGGGGGACAGGGCAAGACTGTCAGAATGTTTTACCATCACTGTTGTTTGTTCATGTGTGTGTGTGTGCTTTTGGGCTAAGGGCAGCAGATGGGCAGGAGGGTAATTTGGTTTGGCACTAATGCAATGCCAAAGATCTATGCTCTGCTTGAGAAATATGCCCCACACCTCAAACGCACACACGTTAACACACATTTCCTAATGTCATCTAAATGGAAATTGATGGTTACAGAATCTCGGTTACTTGTTGGTGGACACTGTAACGGTGTTTAAGCGCTCAATGTCCCCATCATGTAGAGCAACGGTGTCAAACTCGTTTTAACTCGGGGGCCACACGATAGCAAAAACATTTTCTCAGGGGCCGGACTAGTAGATAGGAAAAAAAAAGAAAAAGAGAGAGAAAGAAATAGGAAAAAGAGAGGGAGGGAAAAGTTGTGTGGGACAAAGAGAGAGAGAAAGCGAGAAAGAGAGAGAGAGAGAGAGAGAGGAAGAGAGAGAGAGAGTAAGAAACAAAATACATAAAAAGAGAGAGTGAAAGAATGACATTTAAAGAGAAATAGAAAGTGAGAAGGGGAGAAAGAGAGAAGGGGAAAGCAAGAGAGAGAGAGCGATAGAGAGAGCAAGTGAGAGAGAGAGAGAGAGAGAAAGGAGGGAGAGAAAGGGAAAAGCAAGAGAGAACAAAAGAAGGTAAAGAGATAAAGAGACAAAGAGGAACAAAGAGAAAAAGGGAGAGAGAGAGAGAGAGTGAAAGACAGAAAGAAAGAGAGAGAGGAGAGAGAGAGAGAGAGGCGAGAGAGAGAGAGAGAGAGAGAAAAACAAAAGAGATGAGAAGAGATGAAGTGAGAGGGGGGTAAAAATGAGAGCGAAAGAATGACATTCAAAGAGAAGTAAAAAGAGAGAAGGGGATAAAGAGAGAACGGGAAAGCAAGAGAGAGAGAGAGAGAGAGAGAGAGAGAGAGAAAGCGAGAGAGGGAGAGAGAGAGCAATAGGGAAAGAAAGAGAGAGAGAGAGAGAGAGAGAGAGAGAGAGAGAGAGAGAGAGAGAGAGAGAGAGAGAGAGAGAGAGAGAGAGAGAGAGAGAGAGAGAGAGAAAGATAAAGAGAGAGAGAGAGAGAGAGAGAGAGAGAGAGGGATAAAAAGAGAGGGAGAGTAAGAAAGAAAGAGAGAGAGAGAGATACAACTACAGCGTTTGTAAGAGGCACCTGGCTTTGGCAACATCAAGTGGACATATCTCAACCTGCAGCTCGTTTTTCTCTTGCGCTTCTCAAAGCGTAGGCCGGATTCAATCCCTTATTAGGCCTGATCTGGCCCGCGGGCCTTCACTTTGACACCCCTGATGTAGGCCAAAGCAGTTCCTCCTTCTTCTTGTAGTCTAAAGGTCAGATGTTTCTCTGCTTTGAGAAACACAAATGATAATTTAAGTTTATTAAGCTAGGCATATGTTGTGCTTTCTTCTGCATGGGTACACAATTAAAAACCTAACTGAAGTTTTCCTTGAAAATTGAAATCAATTCAGAATTGTTATTTAGATCTGGCAGAGAGCAACTGATGATTTTCTTTATGTTTTGTTTACGTCTCTAGTTGTGTCATGATTACCGATTGGAATCAGCCGCTGTCCCGTACTTTTCTGTATCCTACTCGTCTGCCCCTGACTTCCCGATCGTCTCCGGCTACCTGACTTGATTCCTTCCTCCGACCACACTACGATCTCCTGTTCCGGCTATCTGACTTGATTCCTTCCTCCGACCACGCTCCGATTTCCTGTCCTGGCTGCCCGACTTGTTTCCCTCCACTGACCACGCTCCGTTCTCCCGTTACGGGTGCCCGACTTTATTCCACCCTCCGACCACGCTCCGATCTTGTGGCCTTCCTGCTTCTCCTGCCCAGCGATCGCCGAATCGCTGGCGTTTGTTTTCCCACGCCTGACTTTTCCGGTTCCGCAATAAAATTTGGTGTGAAACGTTACGCGTTTGGGTCTACCTTCTGTTCTGGCTCTGACATCATTACTAATTACCTACAATAAAAACTTTAAATGTGTTCATAAAATATTAAAATGAATCAACATGTTGCTACCACAACTATTTAAAGCCTTACTGTGTAGCATTTGAGCACCAGATGTGTCATGAACCACTGCAGGTTTTGATTGGCTCCCTGTCCCTATTTAACCCTGTCCTGTCACTCCCTAGTTGTCAGTCCATCTACAAACCTCTGTTGATACGAGCCTGTTTGACCCTGACTTCCGCCTGTCCGGTTTTTGCACCCATTTTTCCACCTGCCCGTTCCTGATCTCCCCGTATGTCTCCGGCTACGACATGTTTTTGATCCCGACCACGTCTGCTCTCCCTTCCCGGCTTACGACCCGTTTTTGATACCGACCACGTTTTTGCTCTCCTGTCGCGGCTATTGTAAGGTTTTAACATTTGTTAAACTGAAATCTGACTCCTAATTCCTTACAGTTGGAGCATATTTAGAAGTTAGAGAAGTAATTGAGCCGAGTATAGTCCACATATAAATTTATTATCCGAATCCAATAGTTGAACACATCTTTCTTCCTTGGCATATTACAATCGTGTGTGTAGAAAGAGAGCGAGCGGCGGGGGCGTCCGAGTTACCCACTTTTATGACACATGGTGATCAAATGTCCAGCCCCATGACCAAGCCTCTGGCTGATTGCTCGGCGCCGTCCTTGATGCAAATTTCCCAATCATGGTGGAAGAATGGGAGGAGGGGTGATAGGTCATCGCCCTCCGGACAGAATATCGCCAGGCACGTGGTCCACCTCACCAGGCGAGGTGATTAAATCATTATCTGCACTGACTGAAAACGAAAACATTCAAAGCACAGGCGTTTAAAAAGTTCCACTCAAGGCTGAGGATCAAACTAAGGATACGTATTTTGAGTATACAAAATACAGTGGAACCTCGGTTCTGGACCATAATCCGTTCCAGAACCCTGTTCAAAAACCGATTTGTTCAATCACCGAAATCATTTTTCCCATTAAAAATAATGTAAATCGTTTTAATCCGTTCCAACACCCTGAGTGTTTACCTTGAATGTTTAACGTAAAGCTAACCCAGGCTAATCGTACGTTCATGTTAGCGTAATCTTCCGCACGAAAGATTACGCTAACATGAATGTGTAAAAATAAATAAAAGGATAAAGAAAATAATTATGAATAGGATTTTTTACCTTTGTGGTGGTCAGCAGAAGGCGCAGGTGGACAGTGGGGAGAGGAAAATCAAAGGTTTTTCAACCTCTTCCAAAACTTGCGGCCGTTGCTTGCTTATAGCACTCACCCCTTTAGCCACATCACTAGATTTCACAGCCTCCTTATTCTTTAGTATCGTACTGATCGTAGATTTAGCCATGCTGTGTTCCTTAGCATGATCCGACACTCGCAGACTTCCTTCATATTTTGCTATGATTTCTTTCTTAAATGCAATAGTTGTACGCACTACTTTTCTTTTTTCACCTGTCACAACTTTGCCTCTTGCACTGACTTTCTTCGGAGGCATAATAAGGGGCTAAAACACCAGTACGCCGCTCAGCATCGCACCCTAGCGTACGCACTCACGCATTACCGGCGTTCGAACCCCGATTTTTGGACCGAACAGCGAAGCAAGAATTTCTCGAAATTTTTGGTCGGACTCCGATTTGTTCCAACTGAGAGGCGTTCGAAAACCGAGGTTCCACTGTAGTTTAATTCCTCACACTACAAATCAGTGTGTAGAAACGCTTCATCATAAGAGCACATTGAAGGATGACCCAGAGGTTCCCGTGTATCTCTTGTGTGCGGACACACTTTGATTGGAACAGATAAGACCCCGATGGCCTTCTGCCCTGTCATGGCAGCTCTTCGCCCTCTTCATCTTCTTCTCTTCCGCTCACACCACCAGCTGGGAGATTATAGTTGCCACCGTCACCCTGTTTACACCTTAACCCGACACCAATTACCAGGCTTTGACACCCGAACTGTCACCCTCAAGGTGTCGGGCTGGTGGGTGTGGTGAGGGGCACATTCGCACCCTTCACACTGTCACCTGTGAAGAAATGCATTAGGAAGGTCTTTATGTAAGGACTAGGTACTGTAATTTTTAAAAACTTTAATTGCAAGGGGTTGAAATACCGTAAATTTCGGACTATAAGCCGCTACTTTCTTCCCTAACTTTCAACCCTGCGGCTTATTCAGTGATGCGGCCAATTTATGTAATTTTTCTAACGGCGCTCGCGTGTTGCTACCATTAACTGCCCTGTCAAAGCTATATTATTATTATTATTAAAGCTTTGAAAACTCTCTCGGTGTACCGTCTTTCTTTGTAATATGTGTAACCCATGTATAATATGTATTTGCAACTGTATATTTTTGTAATGTATTTATTTGTATTTATTGTAGACACTTATTCTGATATGTTTTGCACGGGTGAACAAAAAATGAGGGGCGGAACAAACGCGGGCTGCCGAGTTTAAGTGGGGACCGCTAAAGGTGAGGGACAGACAAGGAAAGAAGAGGGCGTAAAAAGTCAGTTAGAGAAAAAGAAGTTGCGTCAGTAAATTTGTTCATCTGATATATGTTTCCCACCCTTACCTTTGGAAATATACACTTTTTTCCCTGGATTGCTTTCAACGGGACCCGGACTCTGCAGGTCTGCATCAAACCTTAAGTACCGGTATCATTTTCCGTTCATTTTGCCGGCTGTGATTTTGGACTCTGGACTTTAATGAAGGACATTTAGTTTCAATCGCGAGACTTGAAGTCGGGTTTGGGTTAATTTTGTGTTTGTGTTACACGTTTCAATGTGGGCGCATGCGGCTTATATACAGGTGCGGCTTGTGTATGTACAAATACACCTTGATGTCATAGGTCTTGGTGAGACTGGGTAGGATGCTCCATTGGGATACTTGATCAGGTGAGTTACTTAGTGTGTCATTAACGCTTGAGCAACTGTGTTGTTATTGTTTGTCAAATAAACGTTAATCCGAAAATAAAACACCCACATCACTTACAGTGAATCACTGGGAGACCTCTATAGGTTGAGGTCATAAAATATGCTGGTCTGTGATTTGTTTGTTCTAAGAACATGACAATTCTTGCAAGTGAAACTTTAAATCGATTTCGATTTCAATCCGACATTCTCTCCCCCTCTGCATCCACCCACCAACTCCACCGTACCATTTTATGTCTTGTCACACTATAATTTCAGTTTCATCAGGGGTGGGTAAATTATGGCCCAAAAGTCTTTTAAATCCGGCCTGCCGGACCAGAGTTTAAAAAAACGTATTACAAAAAAGTGTGGTTTTGGTGCCACTTTAGTCCCGAATGTCCTTTTGTGTAACCTCATCCATGAACATGTATTTTTTTCTGTATTTTTTTTGTTCTTTTATATTTATTTTATCATTTTCATGAGGTTTTGGCTTGATTCCTAACCACTTATCCATTTTTCTTGTGTTCTCTGTGCGTCTAATAGATATGCAAGTGACTGACTGACGCTCGGGAAAATCCGGAAGCACAAAGTTATTCGATGTAGGCTTCTGATCGCCTTTTTTTTTTTTTCTTGAAAACGTTGTCAGCCACCCGGGCGGAGACGTTCTGTAAATTGTACGCCAGACCTAAAAGATGCACGCCCGGTCGTCCGGGCAGAAGTTATTTCGGCTACTGTTTTCATATTTAATATGTATATACACCTTTTATGTTCTTACCGAGGGTTATAGTCGATAATAATAACGATGCGGTGCACAGAGAAGTTTGTGTGGCCTGCTGCGTAGTAGCATGGGACAGAGGTCTCGGCCCCTAGCACAGTGATGATTAATGGACACAAACACAGCAGCCCTCCTTTCCTCCTCGGTCATGTATTTTTAACCCCTGTAAAGTGACGGAACAGACTCACACAAACACATCGGAGCGGACCTGGAAGCTCATGTCCGGAATAATGCAGTAATTGAAAAAGGCCCCGCGGAACAATAGCGCGTGTTTGTATTAATGAGATGACCCTTTTGCTCCACCTGTTTTCCCCAGCTGGCCGGCATGAATTCATGGTAGTAAATATCCTGGAAAGGTTGACTTTTTGTCTGACTCTCCATCCATTTCTACCCCATAGTCTCTTCTTCTTCCTTCGTCCTCCACATTTCAGCCTCGAGCTTTTCTTTTTTATCACTGTCGTTGCTTTCACCCTTTCATCAATTTTAACCTCTTCCTGTCTTCATTTATCCTGAAAAGTATCTTTTCATTTTTTGATGTGGAAGGTGAAAAATACGTATATCACGGATGAAGTGTGAGTGGACCCGATAGTCATTTTTTGTGTGATCTGCAGATATTATGTTTAAGTTGTTTAAGGAAAATCGTGTAAAATCCATAATTACAAAACCCTCGGTTCAACCAGCATTGAATTATGGATTCCCAAAGACTTTTTGTGGCTTTAAGGTTTTTAAAAACGTTTTAAAATATCACTTTTCTGTATTTCACACTAAAGTTTTGTTGCTTATTCTATACTGCAGAAACTATATCATTAGTTATGTAACATGTAGACATATCCATCTATCCATCTATCCATCAATCTATCAATCTATCTATCTATCTATCTATCTATCTATCTATCTCTCTCTCTCTCTCTCTCTCTCTCTCTCTCTCTCTCTCTCTCTCTCTCTCTCTCTCTCTCTCTCTATCTATCTATCTATCTATCTATCTATCTATCTATCTATCTATCTATCTATATATATATATATATATATATATATATATATATATATATATATATATATATATATATATATATATATATATATATATATATATATATATATATATATGTATATATATATATATATATATATATATATATATAGACATCTAGACATCTATCTATCTAGACATCTATATAGACATCTATGTATCCATCTATCTATCTAGACATCTATCTAGACATCTCTCCATCTATCTAGACATCTCTCCATCTATCTAGACATCTATCTAGACATCTATCTAGACATCTATCTATCTAGACATCTATCTAGACATCTATCTATACCTCTATCTAGACATCTAGACATACATCTATCTATTTAGACATATATCTATCTATCTACCTGGACATCTATATATCCATCTATCTGGATACCTATTTATCTATCTATTTATCTATCTAGACTTCTATCTAAAAATCTATGTATCTATCTAGACATCTATCTAGACATCTATCTATACCTCTATCTAGACATCTAGACATCCATCTATCTATTTAGACATATATCTATCTATCTACCTGGACATCTATATATCCATCTATCTGGATACCTATTTATCTATCTATTTATCTAAATTGACTTCTATCTAAAAATCTGTGTATCTATCTAGACATCTATCTAGACATCTATCTAGACATCTATCTAGACATCCATCTAGACATCCATCTAGACATATCTCTATCTCTCCATCGCTCTATATCTCTATCTCTCTATCTCTCTTTCACTCTATCTCTCTATCTCTCTATCTCTATATCTCCGTATCTACTTATCCACCCATTTATACTATAGAATACTCAAGGAATGTCGTTGCTCCTGTATTAAAGGGATTCATCTATTTTTTTTTCCTTTATTTTTTTGCATTAATGAAGTTTTTAAAATAGAATCAATGTAAAAATAAATAGGGTTAAGAGGTTTAAATACATTGTTTTCAGATAGCAGCAACTAAATGCTATTAGCAAGATCTGTTTTACAAAATTACAAAAAAACAGAAACATTTTGAGCTGCATTAATCCAGCTATTGAATTCGAATTTTCTTTATTGTCATCGATATAAACATTGTGGAACATTGTATGGTGTCATGATGACTGATGTGATCCACCTGTGCCCGCTCATTTGGCGCCAACCGCCGCGGGTTCTGATTGGCCCCCTGTTACTATTTGAACCCAGTCTTGTCTGTCCCCTGTTTTCAGCCCGTCTGCAAACCTCAATGTACACTAGACAAGCCTTTTTCGACCCTGACTCCCACCTTTCCTGTTTTTGCTCCTGTCTGTCTCCCGCTACGATCTGTTTTGCTCCTGACCACGCCTGTTCTCCCGTCCCGGCTTACGACCTCTTTTTGTCCCCGACTACGTCTACTCTCCCGTTCTGGCCTACGACTCGTTTCCGACCGCGACCACGCCTTGCTCTCCGAGTCCCGGCTACCGACCCGTTTTTTTCCGCCGCTCTCGTCCTGACAGTATGCAATGAGATTGGATGTGACAGGATAAAACCTGGAATACATACTATGAAGATAAAACATATAAAGAATATAAAAGACTATCAAGATAAATCAATTTTCAATTGTTTACAATATTTTTATTTTCTGTTATCACATGTATCTTCTACTAAGAGAATTAGGCCTCACACCTGAAACTAAGCAGTGTTCACACCCACAACAACCCGATAACACCATTTTCCATTTACAAAAAAGGCAAAACCAAGGACAGCTTCACTCATTTGCAGTTCGACTGTAATCTCTGCTCGATATGCACTGAAAATTGAAATAGGAAGAAAGAGAAAGAGCGAGTGCTTGGTAATTTATTCTATTTTGACTCACTAACGACTTCCTCACATAGCGATCTGTGTGGCGTACCCATTTTTTTCCGAGTGTGAGTCGGACATTTACAGTAGGGAAGAGTATGTCAGTGGTGGTGGTCGTACTGTATATGCCACATGCAAATACACATGCCAAAAAGTATCCGCATGCAGGTGTGAGTATGTGATCAAATACTCCGAAATTTTCCTCCCACTCCCACTCCAAGCCGTGCATGTGATGTTATGCAGTACAGTGAAGTTGCGCTCCGGGCCTCCATGCACGGCAGGTGAAACAGCTAAATTGGGCCATTCCATCATGTAATTCAGGGAGGGCGAGCTGACACACTGATCAGGTGTGCATGCATAATGGCCGCCAAAATAAGAAGCTCTGTTTTGAATAATGCCCACCCAAGCCATCCACTCCACACCGGCAGCCCCCTCCAAAATCTATGCGGCGTAAAGTAGATTTGCTCTTGGTCAGACTGGGACCTCATCCATCTTAACAATGAATGGAAACCAGAATGTGGCTGGAGCCAACAGAGACCTGGGTAAAACCCCTTATGTCTTTATTCGCCCACCGCCTTTATTTTATTGAAGGAGGGCTCCATACCAACTTGTGTTTATCTTATACGATACTGTGATTGTCATTGTATATGTATTTGATTATTTTTGTGAATAGTATTTCATATAATAAATGTTATTGAATGAATGAATGAAAACTTTATTCGTACATTAAAATAAAAACAGAACAAACACAATAACTCAACCACAAAATAATATGACATACTATGTTCGAAAAGGGGTAGTAAGAAGCAAATGCCACCCTTCTCATCTCTGTATTCCGCCAGTAATGTTTTGTTTGTATTTAAATTTAAACAAGTGAATAGTTGGACATTGTTTGATCTCGTCTTGTAAATTGTTCCAAAGTTTGACTCCACACACAGACACACACATACTTTTCCTGGTGGTTCTCACCTTTGGGATTATGAATTCACTACAGCCACTTAAAATATTATTTCCCTCTTTCCGAATGAATAATTTATGGATGTTTTCCGGCACTATGTTTTTGTTGACCTTAAATTGCAGTTGTGTGGTGAAAACTGTTACTAAATCATCTAATTTTAATAATTTGGACTGCAGGAATTAAGTATTAGTATGATCCCGATATCCTACCCTGTGTATGGTTCTAATTGCACGTTTTTGGAGGATAAAAAGGGGCTGTTGTGAACTTTTGTAATTTTTGCCCCAGACTTCTCCACAATATGTTAAGAGAACAATATAATAAATACAATGCCTTATAGTTATTACCTTCAAGATTATATTTTAAAGATTGTTTATCAATTATTAGCCTCACCTGTCATCATCTGAATATAATATATGTATATACATTAAGTTTACACATGATATTATGGTTATTTTCATAACATTAAGTTTGTAATGTATTGCTGTGCTGATGCAGAGTGAATCAGGCAATTATCCTGCCTCATGGCAGGGGGCGATAGTGAGACTGAATTAGTGAGTTAACAGCACGTCAAGCCGTCCAATAACTGTTTTCTTATTCATGCACCTTTTTTTTTTTCCTAATGGAGGGCTACCTATCTATTGAGGCTCTTATTTAAAAGGGGCAGCGTTAAGGTAACACGATAAACTGTTTTTTCTCGATGCAGTAGTGTATATATTGCTTTCTTGCTCTCCCAAACAAATGATGAATAAGATGTAAGTTAATTTATTTTTTATTTTAAATGTGCCACTGTCATGATTGCCGATTCAGAGCACCCGTGACTGCTCAATCGGCGATAACAGCCCTGAGAGCTGATTGGCTAATGAAGTCTGTTTAAACCCCTGGCTTTCAAGAGATCCCTGACAGATCGTTGCGAACCGTTGCTCCCAGCTCGGCAAGCTCTCACGTTCAGACTCTGTTCCTGCCCTGTTTTTTCTCTGCCTGATACCTGTTGCCAACCTGTTTACGGACCTGACTCTGCCCTGTTCTGCCTTCCCGATATCTGACCTGTTTTGCCCCGCTACCTGCCTGACACCAGTTGCCGACCTTGTTTCCGAACTTGACACCGCCCATGCTCTCCCATCCCGGTTAACGAGTTGTATTTCCTGCCAATCTTCGACCGTCCTCGTTTGACATGGAAGTGCCACTTCCGCGTCTCCTGCCACCTGCTACCTTTGTCTGTCAACCATCGGATCGTGGAAGCAAGCCCTACTCTCCCTCTTTATTAATAAAAACTGAGCAAACGAGCGCTATTGGGTCCTGTGTCTGTTTCTGGTCTTTGACAGCCACACCAGAGACAAATCTTACTGCATTTCTAGGAAGTCAAAAATAAATAGAAACAAGCAACTACTTGAAACATCCTTGTTTTACATGAAATAGCTTTTTCAAATACAGTTTTTAAATTAAAAAAAAAAGTTTTAATTTACTCATTTTTGGATATTATTGGTTATCATATGACTTATTGAAAGTTTTATTATTTTGCTTTCATATTGTTTCACTGGTGTTTTATTTTGCAGTCTGTGAGCGGCCTTTTGTGACGACAGATTCTCCATTACCCTTATACTTTAGGTTTTATTTTTTTTCATGTCTCCCCTCCTAATATAAACATGTTTGTTAGTCTGTTTTGTCTTTGAAACGCTGCAGCATATATCCTTGTTTTACACTTCGTCTGTGCCCAGAATATTCTGTAATTCAAACCTAATTTAAACAGCTCAGTTTCACCTTCCCCACAAACTGGATGACTGAAAGACACACACACAGGAAGAAAAGTTCATTTTCACTAGCCCAGACTTGCTTAGGAATGAGAGAGCTAGCTTGTGTATCTGCTCCGTTTGAAAGCAAGACCGTCCTCATTGCAATTTTTTGCAACTATTGATGGCGAAACTGTCACACATTTCACAGTTGCCATGGCACCCAATTGGCCCCGCCCGTGTGGCACCAGCTGCAGCATGTTGATGGATTGGCTCCCTGTCAGTATTTAAACTCTGTCCTGTCAGTCCTCTTTTGTCGGTCTGTCCTGCGAATCTCTGTTTTTACACGGCAAGCCCTTTCTCACAAACCTTGATTTTTGCTTCTGTTTGTCTCCCGTTACGATCTATTTTGATCTCGACCACGTCTACTCTCCTCTCCTGGCCTTCGACTTGTTACCGATCCCAATCACGTTTTTTTGCTCTTCTATCCTAGTTACTGACCTGTTTTTTCAGTTCCCGACACCGCCATCGCTTGCCACGGAAGTCCCACTTCCGCGTTCAGAGCGACCAGCGATCACCGGATCGTGTGTGCACTCCTTTCCCTTCTTCCCAATACAACTGTTAGAAGCGTTACGCGAGTGGGTCCTTTCTCCGTTCTGGTCTTGACAACACATGCTTTTTCTACGAGTGAAATGCATTTGACCAATTTGTCTAAACACCATGTCATTTGGGCTTCAGAAATCATCCTTCTCTTTGTAAATTAAATAAATATTATTTGCGTCTTAGGTAGAATAACCCACTGCTCCCTCCCTTCTATGCAAAGAAAGGAGGTGGCCGTATAAGTGTTATTCATAGCCCGAACAGAGGGTGAGTTTTATTGCAGGTAGATAAAAATATATCGTCCTTCTGCTGCTGTCTACATGCACTATATACAGTGTCGTTAATATGAGATGTGCATCTCAGCAGCAAATAGATATGCAATTAAGACAGAGCTACAATTTGGGTTTTGTGTAAAGGAAAAGGGAAAGATTTCAAAAGAGGGCTTTATAGAGTGCAGTGACCAATAGGTCTCCAGTGTCCAATGCAGAAGTCTCAGTTTGCTCTTTTAAAATCACTTTAATGTTAATAAGATGCCTCTACATATTAGAACACTTATCTTAATCACTTCAGATCTTTGTTGTGTACTTTTTGTGTACACAGTTACAAACACACTTGTTCTTGTAACTCATAGGTTGTTTGGTTGGTTGTTTGGTTGGTTGGTAGGTGTCAGAAAACCAGAACTGATAGGTTGGTCGTTCTTTGTTCTCTAAATCTGTCTTCATCGAACAACAAGGGAGGTCCAAGCGGGTTTCGGCACCAAAATGATAAAGTTAAAACTTATATAAACTCTATGTTGGCAGAATTACTCAAATAAAAACAAGCATTAAGGTAA
Organism: Urocampus carinirostris; assembly: GCF_059441175.1. Taxonomy (NCBI): domain Eukaryota; kingdom Metazoa; phylum Chordata; class Actinopteri; order Syngnathiformes; family Syngnathidae; genus Urocampus; species Urocampus carinirostris. Next base: position 34,186,212 of record NC_142361.1, read on the forward strand.
ATAAATTTAATAGCACTGTCCGGTGGCCCATCGGGGCCACCACCTCGGGCGAGTGCCCCGGCTACACTGCCCGCCCCCGTGTGTCTAGTTAACTTCTTTCACACAGGAAACAGAAAAATACACCGACTTCAAAATAAAAGAGTACAAGACTAATAAACGTACAAAAGATGCAATTAGACTGATAATTGAAACGTTACTTCATGTGTGTGTGTGTGAAAGATTGTTTTTATATTTAGGAATATAAAAACAAGTTATATTCACACAGTGAATTCTGAGAAATGTTACAACCAAAACGACCAACCTATCAAGAACAGACCAGTGGACCCCAGAGCATTCGTTTTAGTCTTTTATTAAGGAAGCATTCAGGACTTGCTTGAGACGTGATGACCGTCAGACGCCAGCAGCGGCGCTGAGGAGATAACTTCGGAACGAGTCGTCAATCGTAGTGCGGAAATCAGGCAGGTCGTGTTTACCGGGGCTGGAGAAAAGATCAAAACGTGGGACGGAAACAGGTCGGATCGGAGGCAGGCAGAATCGGGTAAGAAGAGTTCTAAACGAACGGAATATCGGGAGAAGCACACAGAGTTACAAGAATGTACGCTCTGACGCTCCCCTCAGGGCGCAGGGCGCTTAAGAGAGGCGTGCCAGCCAATCTGAAGGCGCCCACCCAGGCGCCACATGAATGCTCCAGGTGATCTGAGTTAGTAATCATGACAGTTGGTTGGTTGGCTGGTTAGTTGGTTGGATCCCTTAACCACTAGAATCATAGGGACTCTACTTCCTTTGGTAAACACAACGTGGTGGCGCCCATCCCTCTCCAGGCCAACATATGTTTCCACCCATTTGGTTACCCTCAATAATACACATATACTTGTTTTTGTTCATGTTGTACACACTGTTACATTTAGATTCAACGATAAATGTTTAACTCTCACACTTCCCCTTCAAAGTTCTCATGGTGCCCTTGACTTCACGTTCTGAACACACACACAGGGTTGACCGTCCGATATGGTGCGCAGCACATTTTTAAAAAAAGGTGTAATACCATGTTGATGCAATTATCCCAATTGTCCTTCGAAGCATTGGGAGAAGGGTGATAGGTTATCGCCCTTGCCCCCAGGCGAGGTGATAAGTCATTGTTATCTAAACAAACAGAAACCAAAGACACATTCCAAAGCAAAGGCGTTTTTACGACAGTCTTCTCTCAGAGTTTGCCCTCAAACACTGAAGTCATATTTTAGAACAAGTATATTCGATTTATGTAAGATAAAATAGTATATAACTTAAGACCCCAGGTAACATCACTAATGATGTGTCCTGGTTGCATCGGTCGATGTATGTTTAAGTGTCTGTCCTCCAGTAATAGGGGAAGGAGTTAAAATATGTCCAGTAAGGTAGGCTACCCTAGATGTGAAAAGATCCCACATGACTCAGTTTTACTCTTTTGGTTTTCCATTCTCATGTGCCAACGACCCTGCCAAAAATGGAAATGCCACCCAAAAATGGTTTTGCATCTCAACACACGTGAGGATCTAGTAGTGCACAGCCATTTTAATTCTCATTAGATTTGTTTTGTTTTTCCACCAAAGTGAAGAGAAGATTAAACGAAGCCAAGTTGACAACACACAATCCGCCAAGTAGCAATTTCCAGAGGGTAAAAATAAAAGTATGACTTGTATGTGACAAGTGGTTAGAGTGAAAAATGGTTACCAAAGAAGGAGGAGGAGAAACAATGGAGCCGGAGTGAAGATAGAGAGTAGATGGGAGGACAGAAAGGAGAAGGTAGAAAATACCACCGGTTTATGTTTCTATGCATAAACGTTTCCTTCAGCCGAGGTGATTGAGCACCTCTGCCCTGAACTCGGCGTAATGAGCAGAGAGAAAGGAAAACTTCTTTCCTGGAAAGTTCCCAAATTATTTAGAGGCTTACGCTGCTTGGAAAAAAAAAATACAATCTGCACAATCCAGCTTTTCAATACAGGATGAAAAATAATGGAATTCTTTGTGACAGCCTTTCCAACCTCTTGCCGTATAATGATTCTTTTACCCCACCGCCCCCTCTCTCCTCTTTTGCCACCTCTCCCATCCTCCATCTGAATCTCTCCTTCCCTGAGCCCGGGAGTATCCGGGTACATCTGTTTTGCATGAGATGCATAAAATGACAGGACTTAGACAGCCACTGCATCTAGTGACAAAGATTACTGTCAGCCACCTTCGCCAGTTAATACATCATTGCCACTGGTCCATTCCCTGCCTCTGTCTCCTAGCGACAGCCTATCCCTGGGTGAGGCCCGGGCCATGTGATGAACCCCCCTCGACTAAAAAACCCCTGCCAAATCCCGCACCCATTCATTACTCTTCCGCTTACCTTTTCCACAACAAAAAAAAAGAGGAACGGTTATTTTTTGACTTTACATTTTTATTATATTTGCATAAAATATTTGCTGCATTCATTTCAGGGGAACAGTATTCAAACAGTGATTAGAGTTGTTATTGCGCCTGTGCAATAAAGAGTAAGCATTGTGGTGTGTGCATGTGTGGGGGGCGTGTTTTTAGAAAATGCACTTTTGTAAAGAGAACAGAAGAAGTGAAATGAGATGGTTAGCAATGTTTGGACGATATTCTTAACATGCAAATGGGATTCAAGGTTATAAGACGGTCCACTGGCTAGGAAATGATTGCACCGGTCAAGCATTTGATTGATTCCTTTTGGATTAACAAAGCCGAACACAGCAAAACAAAATTTGATTTGAGACTGATTTTATTGCCAGAAAAATGAACATACTGTTTTCTTATTTTACTTAATTTCTGTAGTATATTAGAATTGTTCTTTCTTTTAGCCAAACCATTTGATGTGGTATAGGGAAAATAATTTGGGAAGCGATTTCTGCCCATAATTGACCAACATATAAAGGATTAATTAAAATAATATATATTATTACCTGTCATCAGCTATATCAGGAATATTAACTATAGGCTACGGTTAAAAAAGACATCTTGTAAAATAAAAATAGATATACGGTACCTACAACAAATGTCTTCCTATTAAAAAAATGCATTCTTACAAAAAAAAAAGGATATTTATATTTCTCCCATTTAAATGAATATTGACCCGATAGCACATATATCAAATCCAATTTTTTTTTTACACTTTTAAGACATGCACACCTAGGTAGAGCCCACGCAGGCATAGGGAGAACATGCAAACTCGTCTCAGGGAGGCTGCATGCTAACCACCCATCCACTGTGCCGGCCTTACTACATTTTAAGATTATTATTTTTTAATTTGTATCGAAAAAAATGTAAATATAGCATTACTGTTTAAAAAAAGCATTAATACTGATAAAATAAACTTTTTTTTTAATGTATTTAAACGTATTAACTTATAAATGTAAAAAAAATGTAAATTAAGATTAATAATAGGCTATGGAAAATTATGAGTAATTTTATAGAAATAATTAATGCATGTTTTTAATTTAAATTGCATCCCAATAAATAAAAAAATACATACTTTGATATAATAGGATGGTTATATTTATTACTGTGAATAATTAAAAAAGCAAATTAAGATAAGTGATTTGGTATTAAAATAATAGTGTTTGAATAATAAAGTTATGTTTCTCATAGTATTACACACAAATAGAGAAATACATATTAATAATAAATTATGATGCTGTATTTCTTATTGTGTAATGCATGAATAAACAGAAAAACATTGGTAAATTAAGATAAATAATGGAACTAGACAAATAAATAGTATAAGTAATATTAAAATTGTATATAATAATACATGTTTCTAATCAAAATGGGGTTTTATCAAAATAATGTATAAATGCATATGGTAAAATATGATCTTTTTTTTTTTTTTAATTTTTTAAAAATGTAAAAAAAAGGAAATACAGTGCAATAATAGGCTACTAAGTATAATAATAATTAATATTAAATTAATAAGGTTATGTTTCTCGTTTAGTTTCTATTTCATACGGATACAAATACATATCACTAATAGAATGTGTTGGTTATATTTCTTTTTTAACGATACCTAAAAAATGAAAAATAAATAAAAATAAAAGACATATACTAGGCCACTCAAAATCATCTATTGTTTCTAAAATAAATCCTAAATCAGTGGGTCATTGCTGCCCTTGATTTAATCTGCACACTCTTTCCATTCCTTAGCCTGCTTTACCCAGGTGCTCCAGTTTTCGGGCACACTTGTAGAATGTCCGATGTAGGTTATCATTTGTATGAACGGTTGTTTGTCTCCACGTTCCCAGTGATTGACTGGGATTCCAGCCAGCTTCTTCCAGCCCCTTCCCACAAGGTCAACTGGGATGGGCTCCAGTTTGTGTGTGACCCTGAAAAAGGGACTGGATGGATGGCTTGCTAATTTGGCTGCAGACACTCAAGATCTACAACTTTCGAATACATGACCAAAATAATGCCTTCTAAATCCCTTCATAGAATGGAGAGCAGCTGATATGTTTTGTTCAAAACGGGAGGGTGAACATATTTATTCGGAGTTAATGCGCCTCTAAATGTGGATTAAAATCAGTATACAATTTTGTTTCACTTCAAACTAAGTATCATAAGCAGGGTTGGGTAGGGTTACTTTAACTGGATTATTTTCAATTACTTTTGGATTACTCCAATACCAAATATGCTAATAAAAGACAAAATAAACTAAATATAAATAAAATTACTAATTTTTGTGCAGGCCAGGATACATGGAACGGCAAAAATGATGTTGGGTGGTTGTAAAATGTAATGTGTGTGTGGCACAGGTCTGAGGTCATGAGATCGAACCTTCCTGTGTGGAGTTTGCATGTGTTCCCCGTGCTTGCGTGGGTTTCCTCCGGACACTCCGGTTTCCTCCCACATTCCCAAAAACATGCTTGTCAGGTTAATTGGCCGGTCCAAATTGTCCCTAGGTGTGAATGAGCGGGTGAGTTGTCTGTCCCTGTGTGCCCTGCAACTGGCTGGCAACCAGTTCAGGGTGTCCCCTGCCCACTGCCTAAAGATAGTTTAAAGATGGACGTTTTTTAAATAAATCACCTAGGTTAGAAAAGCCTACATAGAATTATCATTTCCGAAAGGAATGGATGGATGATGACAAAAGTATACTCGCCAGAAAAGGTGCGATTATCAAAGAACAGCAACTTGATTGACTAATAGTGACGATTAAGTAACCAGTCCATCGTAAACAACATAACAAACGTGCATCCTATGCAATAAGCCTTTGCAGGGGGGCAATGTGAAAAACAAAATAAACCTTTCAATTCATAAGAAAAGCATTGAATTTACTGAGGTGAGGAAGCATTTTGATCAATATGACTAACAATTTGTCACGGTTGCCATGGCGCCCATTTGGCCCCGCCCGTGTGGCGCCAGCTGCAGCTCGTTTATCAGATTGGCTCTCCTTCTATTTAAGCTCAGTACTCTCACTCTTCCTTTGTCAATCCGTTGACGAACATCTGCCCCGCAAGATGTGGGTTTTGACTCTGTCCTGTTTCCTGTTGGTATTTCCTGTCCGGTATTGTTCCCGTTTATTTCGATATCCTGTTTTGTTATCAATCCTGTCTGTCCCGTCCTGTCGGGTATCGACCCCAAATGTCCGATATCTGCTCGGGCAATTCGTAACAATCTTGTCGGCCTCTGGCTTCCTGTCACTTGACGCCAGACTGCTGCCTGACGCAAAATAAAAGGTTTGTGTGAGAATAGCCACGCATTTGGGTCCTGATTCTGTTCTGGTTCATGACACAATTACAGTCAGTTCTTTTTTAATTATAGGAAGTCAACCCATGTTACCGTAAATTCCGGACTATACTTTTTTCCCTAACTTTCAACCCTGCGGCTTATTCAGTGATGCGGCCAATTTATGTAATTTTTCTAACGGCCGCCAGCGGCGCTCGAGTGTTGCTACCATTAACTGCCCTGTCAAAGCTAGATTATTATTATTAAAGCTTTGAAAACTCTCTCGGTCTACCCTCTTTCTTTGTAAATATGTGTAACCCATGTATAATATGTATTTGAGCCTGTATATTTTTGTAATGTATTTATTTGTATTTATTTTAGACACTTATTCTTATATGTTTTGCACGGATGAAAAAAAATGGGGGGCGGAACAAAGGCGGTGAGCCGAGTTTAAGTGGGGACCGCTAAAGGTGAGGGACAGACAAGGAAAGAAGAGGGGGTAAAAAGTTGGTTAAAGAAAAAGGAGTTGCCTGAGTAAATGTGTTCATCTGATATATTTTTCCCACCCTTACTTTTGGAAATATACACTTTTTTCCTTGGATTACTTTCAACGGGATCCGGACTCTTTAGATCTTCACAAACCTTAAGTACCGGTATCATTTTCCCTTCATTTTGCCGGCTGTGATTTTTAGACTGTGGACTTTAATGAAGGACATTTAGTTTTAATCGCGGGACTTAAAGTCGGGTTAGGGTTCATTTTGTGTTTGTGTTACATGTTTAAATGTGGGTGCATGCGGCTTATATACAGGTGCGGCTTGTGTATGTACAAAATCGGTTTTCCTCTTAAAATGTGGTGGGTGCGGCTTATAATCAGGTGCACTCTATAGTCCGGAATTTACAGTAATTGCATTTACACAAATATTTACAGGTTAGGTCTATTATTAAGGTTTAGTTCTAGTTTTTAAGAGACACTGGCAAAGATATCTCAATATACTCAGACACGATGTACCGCCGATGCAAACAAAGTGATAGAACGAGAAATAGGGCGAGGATGTCTCTCGTTCGGATGCCTTTGTCTTTGTCTTGATTTTGTTGACTCAAGCCTTTTTTTTTCCGCTCTCATCGTTACTTTTGCCTTCCGTCTCTCATCCCGCTCTTTTGATCCCCTCCACTTTACCCCCGCACCCTCGCCCCCGCCTTCCCTTGACATTGTAATGTTACTGCACACGACTTTATCTCGCCTGAAAAGGTGAAGCCATGAATGATCTCTCCAATTTAAAAGCACTCAACCCTCGCGCTGCCTGAAATGAATATTTTGCATAAATTCATGCAACAATGATTCAATTTGAGGATATTATTTGCAAACAGTGGCTGAATTCTTCGCTGCATTAATAACAGAACACATGACTGGCTGCACCAGGGCAGAAACATGTATATGTATATTTATATGTATATATATTATTATTTCAGTTTTTTTTATTATTTCAGATTGGGTTCGCCTTATAACAACTTTATAGACTAACATGTTTTACAAGAAAGACTGATCCTGTCTGTCACGTCCAGAACAGAATCAGGACCCAATTGTGTAACATTTACCACAAGTTTTATTGAAAGAAAGAGGAAAGGCTGCGCCCACGAGCCGGTGTTCGCTGGACGCAGGAAGTATGTCGCTCTCGCACTCGGATTGTGATCCGAATACGGAAGTGGATCTTCTGTAGCGGGCGATGGCGGTGTCAGGGACGGAAAAACAGGTCGGTAGCCGGGACAGGAGAGCAAAAATGCAGTCGGGGTCAGAAACGGGTCGTAAGCTGGGACGGAATAGCAGACGTGGTCGGGATCAAAACAGGTCGTAGCCAGAGACAAACGGGGAGATCAGGAATGGGATGTATCTTGCAACCGACTAAATAAGCCCCCAAAAATGTTAGTATTATGCGTCAAAAGATACCGGGAAAAAAACAATGAAAATCTTGTGAAAGAATTGTTGTAAAAACAAATGACGTTTGTAGGCCGTAAAACCTTTGCAATAATACATTAGTCAATTCATTCAAAAGTGAAACATTTTTTTTTTGCATTGCCCGAAACTCAGCAAAATGTAACTTGATGTCAAGTTTTGGACATGTTTGATAATGATTTAGTAGCCACACTTGGGATTGCCATTGCTCACTGTTGTTTCAAGCGTTGCTCACCGACTTTGTGTAAACATTCAGACCCGTGGAAAATTACAGGAAACATTGCCCCTGCCCACTGCCCAAAAATAGCTGGGATGGGCTCCAGCACCACCACGACCCTACTGAGGATAAGCGCTGCAGATAATGGATGGATGGATATGTTATTTTCTATTTATAATATAAGTTTATTACGTAACACTTCTAATCAGTGCTAACTTTGCAGTCGCTCAAACAGTGACTGTAGCCTAGTTAATACTGTCTCATCTCATCTCATCTTATTAGCTACACCGCTTATCCTCAGTAGGGTCGCGGGGTGCTGGAGTCCATCACAGCAATCATCGGGCAGTGGGCAGTTGACACCCTGAACTGGTTGCCAGCCAATCGCAGGGCACACGGGGACAGACAACTCACTCGCTCATTCACACCTAGGGACAATTTGGACCAGCCAATTCACCTGAAATGCATGTTTTTGGAAGGTGGGAGGAAACCGGAGTGCCCGGAGGAAACCCATGCAAGCACGGGGAGAACATACAAACTCCGCACAGGAAGTCTGGAGCTGGATTTGAACCCATGCAGGACATGAACTGTGCCGCACATGCGCTAACCACTGCACCGCCGTGCTGCCCTAGTTAATACTGTATTTATAAATATTTACTTTCCAAAATGTTTTCAATCCAGAGTAAAAATGAATCACATGGTTTCAATACTCTTGCAGGTAACTGCAAAAAAAATGGACTCACCCGTGTAGCACTTTATAAAATACTCTAAACAGTCACAGTCACTGAATGGAAAAATACCCACTAGCTGCAAGCAAGTCAGGCGGGTAAACCACTGTCCGTGACTCTGCTAAATCGGTCCCTGTCTATCTTTAAGGACCCTAGAGACCTCAATTCACGACGGAATTCTAACTTTTCAGGTTTGATGTCTTCCTTTTTTTTTTTTTAACAGAACAGTTAGTTTGAGGCTTTTGTGAAATGGAACTCACCTTGTGACTGTGACTATGTTTACATGCAGGAGTAGGGGGATGGTGCGGTCCCTTCTCGTGGTTTCTTCATTTTCCTCATGTTGAGGTTTTTGAATTTTTCCTTGCCCTCAGGTAGGTTTTAGATCAGGGGATGGTGTAATAGTAGTCTGTAGTTTACAATAGTCTTTTGTCTGTGCAGCCCTTTGAGACACCTTGTAATTGAAGACATCACAAATAAACATGACTTGATGTTTTTGAGTTTTTCCTTGCCCTCATGTAAGTTTTAGATCAGGGGATGGTGTAATAATAGTCTGTAGTTTACAATATTCTGTGGTCTGTGCAGCTCTTTGAGACACCTTGTGATTGAAGACATCACAAATAAACATGATTTGATGTTTTTGAGTTTTTCCTTGCCCTCATGTAAGTTTTTGATCAGGGGATGGTGTCATAATAGTTTGTAGTTTGCAATAATCTGTAGTCTGTGACGCCCTTTCAGACTCCTTGTGATTAAGGGCGTCACAAATAAACATGACTTGACTTGACTTGGCTTGACTCGAGGTTTTTGAGTTTTTCCTTGCCCTCATGTAGGTTTTAGATCAGGGGATTGTGTCATAATAGTCAGTAGTTTGCAATAATCTGTAGTCTGTGCAGCTCTTAGAGACTCCTTGTGATTAAATACGTCACAAATAAACATGACTTGACGTTTTTGATTTTTTTCCTTGCCCTCATGTAGGTTTTAGATCAGGGGATGGTGTCATACTAGTCTGTAGTTTGCAATAATCTGTAGTCTGTGCAGCTCTTAGAGACTCCTTGTGATTAAATACGTCACAAATAAACATGACTTGACGTTTTTGATTTGTTTCCTTGCCCTCATGTAGGTTTTATACCACAGGATGGTGTCATAATAGTCTGTAGTTTGCAATAATCTGTAGTTTGTGCCACCCTTTCAGACTCCTTGTGATTAAGGGTGTCACAAATAAACATGACTTGACTTGACTTGACTTGACTTGAGGTTTTTGATTTTTTTTTCCTTGCCCTCATGTAGGTTTTAGATCAGGGGATGGTGTCATACTAGTCTGTAGTTTGCAATAATCTGTAGTCTGTGCAGCTCTTAGAGACTCATTGTGATTAAGGGCCAAACAAATAAACATGACTTGACTCGACTTGAGGTTTTTGAGTTTTTCCTTGCCCTCATGTAGGTTTTAGATTAGGGGATGGTGTCATAATTGTCTGTAGTTTGCAATAGTCTGTAGTCTGCGCAGCCCTTTCAGACTCCTTGTGATTAATGGTGTCACAAATAAACATGGCTTGACTATTCCCGGATGTTTAACTTTTTTTGTGATCAAAAAAGTCAAATTAACTTCAAAAGTTCTGTTCATAGAGCCAACGGAAGCTATTTATTCACCGACAATGCGTTCTCAAATGTCACGGTAGCCCATTGCCCGCACTTCGGCCCGCCCGTTTGGCGCCAGCTGCTGCTTGTTGGCTGATTGGCTTCCCTCCTATTTAAACTCAGTGCTCTCATTCACTCCTTGTCAGTCCGTCAACGAACCTCTGCACTTGCAAGACTTGTATTTTGAATCTGTCCAGTATCTTGCTCGTGTATCCAGTATCTGGAATCGATCCCGTCTGTCTCGTCCTCTCTGCTATCTTGCTCCAGTATCCGGTATCGAACCCGTCTGTCTCGTCCTATGCGGTATATTGCTCCAGTCTCCAGTATATGGTATCGATATCTTCTGTCCCGTCCTGTATCTTGCTCCAGTATCCGGTATCAATTCTGTCTGTCCTGCCCTGTCTAGTATCTTGTTCGTGTATCCTGTATCTGGTATCGATCCGAGCCTGGTTTCGATCTCTTCTGCCCAGCGATTACTGAATCGCTGGCATTTGTGATTCCTGCGCATGACTGCCCCTTTCCTGTAAAATAAAGCTTGTGTGAAAACTTTAAGCGTCTGGGTCCACCGTCTGTTCTGGTTCTGACATCAAAGTTAACTAGCTTTTATCACAATTTTTCGAATAAGGTATCAGTAGCCTAGATGGTAAGGCGCCCACTTTGAGACTGGGAGGTCGCTGGTTCGCGCCTCGGCCGAGTCATACCTAAGACTTATAACATGGGTAAATGGCGGCGCCCTCTGTTGGCTGCGGCTGCATCGGCTCGCTACAACGGGTCAGGTGTAATCGACATTTCGTTCTGTGTACATTGTTACACAGAATGACAACACAAGGAAATTATTATTATTAAACCCCACCCGCTCCAACTGTGCCTATTTTGTGTGTTTTAAGTACTTAGACATGTTCAATAATGTTTTTCCTTTCTCAAACCTAAAAGCTTTCCTTGTACACAACACAACGTTTAATCCCCAATAAATAAAGCACATACAGCAGCCTTCACTGTATTTTCATTTAAGTCTCTTCATCACTATTTCCCTCACACCGGTTTTCCGCCAAAGCCACTTGAATCCCCTCCACTCTTCCCGCTGTCTCCCCATTTCTCATCTTCCCTCTCACTAATTCTCTTTCTCGTTTGCGTCCTCCCTTTTCTTCTGGCACACGCAGAAGCTGTCATTATATGGCGTGGCATATCTGGTGACTGCATGCATATGAGCCGCTGTCGCTTTCATGTTTCCCCGGCACTCATACAATACTTTGGAGAGACAATACCTCCTCCAGATAATGCCATAAATGAGGAAATTTACATACACATGCTTGTATATGCACCCGCAGCCCGGGTATCGGTGATGTGGATTTGCGTGTGCAGGGGAGGTAGCGCTCCAGTGGGACCATCATTAGAGTCGATCTAGACTAATGACACAGGAAACTGATTCACACTGTGAGAACTTCTGAGAAGAACCCCCTCCTAATACACACACGCAGGCGCACACTGGGGAAGTAGGATTAGATCTTTCCGCAGCAAAATGGTATGACCAAATTATTTACTAATTTAACTGATCAGTAATCCTTATAATTTATCCTGGCAGCCACCCTACACACAAATAACGTGCACCCTCCCTGTCTCCCTGCACACACACGGTCTCTCAAATACATACGGACCACCTTATTTTAAGGATTTTAATGCGCATCTAAAAAGACTACTGGCAAATTCTGCAAAGCGTACCGTGGCAATACCTCTGTGATCAGAGGTGGGTATTAACAGGGTAGGTTTACTCTGTTACATTTAGATAGAGATAGAGATAGATAGATAGATAATTTATTCATCCCTGTAGGGAAATTCACACTTCCAGCAGTCTCCTTCATTGTTTATTAACAGATTAAAAGGATGGCCTGTGGGTGCTGTGTTGTAGTTTAGCAACAGCGGAGTGGATGACGTCACACACTAGGCCAAAAGTTTGACATACCTGCAGCAGATGAAAATCTTTGTGCCCAGGGTTACACCACCTCGTGTTCACGTAGATAACGAGTCCACCTCCTCTTCGCTTCCTGCAGAATTTTGTGTCTCTTTCTGCCCTAATAGCGCTGAAGGTAGCTCCGGGTAGCTCCGGGTGGCTCCGGGTAGCTAGACATGAACCACGTTTCCGTAAAACACAACAAACTGCACTCCCTGTACGCTTTGATGTTTTTGACCAGCTCAGTCAGTTCGTCGGTCTTATTTCATAGATAGTTCACATTTACCATTATTACGGACGGTACCGAAGACTTATAACGCCGCTAGCCGCTTAACCTTAGCTCCGGCACTACATCCACGATAGGGCCCCCTTCATCACGCCGGCATGAGAATTCTTCAGGGCAAGGAGTTGATTCCTTGAGTAAACGCATTTTTGTCTGTTAAATTCCATAACGATAGGATATAAAGTAATCCAAAGTGTAGTTGTCAAACGGGACGGAACACCCCGAAGATAGAAGCAGACAATTAAAACAATAAATCACAAAAAGTGCAAAATAACACGGAGCTGCTGGAAAGGCTGTTTTGAGTATGTTTTGAGATATTTTGTACTTCTCCGAGTATTATCAAATCCCTATACTTTTTCTCTTAATTAAGAACATTTGTGGAGAAAAAAAACAATACTTTTACTCCGCTACGTTAGCCAACCGTGAAGTTGTTACTTTGTTACTTAATAAATCCCCTCTGTTGTCTTAATGTTGTGTTATATTGAAGTTGTATACCAATATTTTAACTTCCCTTTTCTTTAAAATTATTTTGAATTAGTAGACTTTTATATAGTTTTCTAATTTCTAATATTAAGTCATAAGACAACCACGAGAAATGAGTCCCAACACACATAACTGATACTTTATAAGTATCGGTTTGATTAAGATACCAGGTATAAGTACCAGTCTATCTCTTAGACTCTCAACTGGTAGTATTCCAATTGCGATGATTGGGTTAGTCTTTTACTTGTTCGATAACTCATTAGAGTAATCTGATGGCTTGTGCCTCTGCCCAGTTCAGGCACCTGGAATATTAGTTTTCCACATAGCATTCTGTACTTGAAGTACAGAGACAGATGATACACACAAATCTGGCTTACGTGTTAACACATCCTCAATTGTAAGACATTTCCATGTTTTTTTGTTTTGTTTTTGTTTTTGTATCCATCGATAAATGGTGCATTTGACAGTTGGGTCCATCCGTGTATAGTGTAAGTCTGTGCTTTTAGCAAGGCACGTACGAGCACAGCCTGTAAATGGAGAATATGCAGCTATTGAGAGCATTTTTTGGGTGAAAAAGAAGAAAAACATGATTGTTTTTAAGTTTCTGAATGACATGAATTAAATCATATTTAATTATGTTTTTCCATATACTTTAATTGAATAAAACACATACATGAGTTGTATTGACTTTGCCTGTGTAATTGGGTATCATACGTATACAGGTTATTAGTTTGTTCATAGGCAGGTAAATGATTCATTTGTATTGCTCTAGAACAGTGTTTTTCAACCCTTTTTGAACCAACCCAGCTTTTATTTACAAAAAAGTTCCGAGGCACACCGTCCGTTGAAAATGTTTGAAAATGAACCTATGTCAAATATTTCACTGTACTACCTCATACGCAGATAATTAGTATATAAAAAGAAGAAAATAATACTTGAAATAAAAAATAATGATGGGCTTTATTTATGTTTTTATTTTTTACAGTGCACTCTTAAACCACTTTGTTAAACAAATTAAGTTATTAAATGTACTATGCTACCTCATGAGCAGATAATTGGCATATAAAAGGTATATAAAAAATCTACTGCCACCTACTGATATGTATGACTATCACAGTTCCTCGTCTGAAGATAGCAAACATACTGAATAATGGCCTAAATTTTTGGAAAGATAAAATTGGGCAGATTCCAGCGGCACACTAGTCAAGGTCTCATGGCACACTCGTGTGCCACTGGTTGAAAAACACTGCTCTAGAACTCCAATATTCTGTTTCCAATTGGATTACTAGCTGTAAACGTAGTCAGTGACATTCTCAACAACACCCAAAAAGACAAAACTCTAAATTAGTACATTAACACAAAGAAACAAACACAGAACATATCAGGTTAAAATATCCCTCAATAGTAGGTAGGTCTCCTACTAAGTAACGTAACCGTACCCCGTTTACCACAAGGTACACATTTGGCACTGTCACTCATCCTTACAGTGTAAATATGGGAAGAAATGTAGCGGAAGTGATCTGAAAATTGCTCTGCCTTGTGCCTCGGTGACGAAATTAATCAACAGTCACGAGAGCGGAGCGGGTTTTGACAATGCGAGCCTTTTCCCCGTCTCATCCTCGCCGTCTCGGTCCCGTTGCCCCATTTTCCGGTCCCTTTTTTTTCCCTTACTGTGGCCTAATAAAGCTCAATTACACGCTGCTTCTTTCATTTATTTTCAGGTTGGTCCTTGCCTCTCTTTTTGCATGCTCATAATAAATAGTAACCCAGAGAATCAGGGCTTACTTCTGGACGAGTTAATAACCGTCTGTTGTGTGGAAAACGGCTTTCTCAGCAGCCTGTCTAGCCGCAGCCACACAACAACGAGGCATTTAGAATAGAAGGGTCCGACTCTAGTTAGCCCGGTTCCCGTGAACGACAACCGCCGGCAATTAGCACCGGGGTAACCCTATACGTCTTTGTCTGTTTCACTCACGGGGAGATGCCCGTCGAATTAAGAATTAAAGCTGAGGATGTCATCAATTTCCCTTAACCTGCTTTATGTAGCTCTGTGTAGGTGAACGCATGATAGATTGCTTTTGTCAGGCTATTAAAAGTGATGCGCTCTGCATTCACAGAGGTTCTTGAAGGATCCTTTTCTGGTACAGAGATAACACGGAGTATTATTGTTTATTTGGAACACAAACAAAATGCTCATTGTCAGAATTGATGTCCTGCTGGCTCACTTCCTCCTGCATGACGGACCTTGATATCTAATGCAAATCACAGTCTGCACCACAAAAGACTTTCAGCTTGCTCCTGTTTAGAATATCTGCGACCACCCCCCACCCTCTTCCCATACATACACCCTGCGTGCTGTCATCAGGAATCAGACAGACAGCCTTTTTATTGCTGTCTTTATGACTGCGACTGAAATAACTGTAAACCCCACTGAGAGATGCTGGGATATGTAACTGCATAGAGTGGGTCACCAACCTTTTTCAAGCTGAAAAACCAAACCTTTGTTAGTCTTTTCGGCAAAGGACTGACGATTTTATTTGCATTCCAGAACTAGAAAATGTTACTTAATAAGAATTAGATTTTGGATTGTGTTTAGTGTCATCGATGATAAAGTAGGGAACATTGTTTACAACAAGATCAGACATGCTTTGTCGAGGCAATTGACCAGATGTTTTAGTTATTTTAGTCCAAATCAATTATCTTTAAATGTAAATGAACCAAAGTAATATTCGTTGGTAATCGCAAGGCAATCAAGATTAAGAAGTTAAAATGGATGTTGCTGCAATAGACACTGTATCAGAAATTAAGTTTTTAGGGGTCATAATAGACAATAAATTAAGCTAGAAAACAGACATCAGACATATACAAACTAAGGTATCTAAAAGCATTTCAATAATTAATCTCATCTCATCTCATCTCATTAGCCGTACCGCTTATCCTCATTAGGGTCGCGGGGGGGCTGGAGCTCATCCCAGCCATCTTCGGGCAGTGGGCAGGGGACACCCTGAACTGGTTGCCAGCCAATCGCAGGGCACACGGGGACAGACAACTCATTCGCTCATTCACACCTAGGGACAATTTGGACCGGCCAATTCACCTTAAATGCATGTTTTTGGAATGTGGGAGGAAACCGGAGTGCCCGGAGGAAACCCACGCAAGCACGGGGAGAACATACAAAATCCGCACAGAAAGTCTGGAGCTGGATTTGAACCCACGACAGGTTCCCATGACATGAACTGTGCCGCACAAGCGCTAACCACTGCGCCGCCGTGCTGCCCATTTCAATAATTAATAAAGCCAAATTAATTTTAAACTATAATGTATTGTATTCATTATATTGTTCTCTAGTTCTGCCATACTTCACATATTGTGCAGAAGTCTGCGGCAATAATTACAAAAGCCCCTTTGTATCCTGCAAAAACGTGCAATTAGTACCATACACACGGTAGGATATCGAGATCATACTAATATTTTATCCCTGCAGTCCATATTAGTGAAATTGAATGATTAACTAAAACTTTTCACTGCACAACTGATATTTAAGGTCAACAAAAACATAGCGCCGGAAAACATCCAAAAATGATTCATTTGGAAAGAGGGAAATTATAATTTAAGGGGCTGTTGTAAATTCAAAATCCCAAAGGTGAGAACTACCAGGAAAGGTATGTGTGTGTCTGTGTGTGGAGTCAAACTTTGGAACAATTTCCAAGACGAGATCAAACAATGTCCAACTATTCACGTGTTCAAATTTAAAGACAAAAAAAAAAAAAAAGATTACTGGCTGAATACAGGGAAAATGGGATATGAGTGAAATGGGAGATTGGACATAGTGTGTTTAATACTATGGTTAACTTTGTTGTTATTGTTGCTGTTATCATAAATATTATTTCTATTGTTGTTATTATCATTGGTGCCACAGTGATTTTTGGTGACTTGTGGCATTATGACGCTGTGGGATGGGTACTACGAAGATTAGTGCATAAAATATGTGACTTTTGTTATTATTATAATTATTGATATCTGACCTACATAATATGTATATCCACGAGACTATGTTATATTAGACACAAGAGGAGAAGAGGATCTGTAAAAGGCATTCAACAGGGAAATTGAAGGGGTAGGGAAAATAAGCATCTTCTTCTTACTACCCCTTTTCGAACATGTTATGTAACATTATTTTGTTGTTGAGTCGTTGTTTTTTCCTGTTTTTATTTTAATGTTCGAAATAAAGTTTTCATTCATTCATTCATTAGTTATTGTTCTAGTGCCGTTGCAGCAATATCATCAGCCAAAAAAGAGATGTATGTCCCCCTATGTTGATTGAAGATGTTGAATGATGATAAAGAATGCACCCTGGTCTCACACTGACTGTTGGTGTACAGCTGTTCAATTGTCTAAATAGAATAGTTTCTGGCCCTTGCTGTACTTTCTCAAGGTGGCTCGCCATACTCTGTCAAATGCCTACTTCAAAACCACAAAATCGCGTAAGATGCGCTGGTTAAATATATTTCCGTGGCGCTCCTTCCCTCCCTGAAACCTTAATGTTCTTTTGGATAGCATGTTTTCAGCTTGTGTTTTCAGTCTTGTACGTTGGACCTTCAGGATGACTATACTTATGGCTGATATTCTGATGGTTCTGTATTTGGAGCAGGGTTGATGGTTCCCTGGCTTTGGTCATATAATTCACAGCAACTGTTTCCCTGCAGATGGTCACTGTCCTGTTTGACAGATCTGTTTGCAAATCATTGTCAATCTGTCTATAGTTAGTTCATCACCATTTCATATGAGTTTCTAACTCTTTGCATTGGACTTTGATCCATTTCTCATTTGCTTCTTCCAGGCTCTATACTTGGCTACTCCATGAAAGCAGTTTCTTTTGTGACCCACGGTTTTATTGCCTTCTGGTGTAGTCCTACAATGTATATTACTGCTTCCGGCATTGTCTCTGATAACTTGGTGGTAAGGGTTTCGACACTGGCATCCAAGGGCAGCAAAGGAGCAAACTTTCAGCCAATAAACACTGTACCCGGAAGTTCTCGACTACCTGTAGGTAATTCATTCTCTCAAAGGTCGTGTAACATCTTGATTTTCTGAAGGCATACGCAGATGTTCCTCATGACCAGGTCTTGATCGCTTACCACGTCGACTCCTGGATACGAGTGGGTGCTTGATTTGATTCTTGAAACGTTGTGGGATCATGATGTAGTCAAGTCAAGTCATATTTATTTGTATGGTCCTTAAACACAAAGAGTCTCAAAAGTCTGAACACACCACAGATGATTGCAAACCACAGACTAAAATGACACCATCCCCTGATCTAAAACCTACATGAGGGCAAATAATACACAGATATTGTCAACATAAAATATAGGTTATTCATATGCCATAGAATAGAAGCGTGTTTTAAGCTTAGATTTAAACATTTCCACTGAGGTTGCAGATCCAATCTCAGGGGGAAGAGCATTCCACAGCACCGGGGCCCGGATGGAGAACGCTCTCGAACCTGCGGATCTCTTCTTGGCTCTTGGGATCACGAGTTGACCAGCGTTTTCAGAGCAAAAGCTCCGGACCGGAACATAGGGGGATATTAAATCTTACAGATATGCGGGAGCAAGTTCATGCATGATTTTGTATACTACCAACAAAACCTGTTGTGTTGGTATTCCCAGTCGACCTGTACTTGTACATATTAAACTGTCATGATTACTGATTTGACCCACCCGTGCCCACTTCTTTGGCGCCAACTGCCTCGGACTCTGATTGGCTCCCTGTCCCAATTTAAACTCACTCCTTTCTGTCACCTGTTGTCAGTCCGTCTGCGAACCTCAGTTTACTGTAGGCAAGATTTTTTTTTACCCCGACTCACACCTGTTTTTGCTCCCGTCTATTCCCCGGCTTCGACCTATTTTTTTCATCCTGACCGAGTCTACTCTCCTCTCCTGGCTTTCGACTCGTTTCTGATCCCGAGCACGTTTTTTGCTCTCCAGCCCCAGCTAATGACCCATTTTTTCCCACGACCAGCGATCACCGGATAGTGTGTGCAACCCTTTCCTTTCTTCCAAAAAAACTGAAAGAAACGTAACGTCTCCGTACTGGTCTTGACATTAAACCGCCACTGTTAAGCCAATAAGTATCTAGAACACAATGCACAATGCTAATCAGTGAAGAAGCGAGGCTGCATAAAGTAAACCGTGTTGTTAGTGAGAGATCACTGTACAACTTTACCATTCACAAGGAAGGAGATGATAAGACTAAATGAGAAATTCTCTACCCTGCTAATTTAAAAGATTTGTGTTGATTACCATGCCCCCCATCTAAACACATCCATGCCCATCTGTCTCTCAGACTTTTTCATCCACCCGTTGTTTTATCTGTGCGTCCAATGTTTCCTCTAATTTTCCACGAGTCTGAGTGTTCACACAAAAACGGTAAGCAGCGCTTGAAACAACAGTGAGCAACCATAATCACAAATGTGGCAAGCTAATTAATTATCAAACATGTCCAAAACTTGACATCAAGTTACATTTTGCTGAATTTCTGGCAATACAAAATTATTTTTCTCTTTTGAATGAATTGACTCATGTACAATTGCAAAGGTTGTACGGCCTAGAAACGTCGTTTGTTCTTACAATTCTTTCACAAGATATCAATTTCTTTTTATTTCCTAATATATTTTGTCGCATAATATTAACATTTTTGGGGGCTTATTTAGTTGGTTGCACCATACACAAATGTATTTAATTACATTTTTTAGTGGAAGTACAATGTTGGCAACTGTCGTGATTACCTAACTGGAGCCACCTGAGGTAATCAGCTGGCGTGCTTCCTGATTGGTGGAAGCTTTCTACTTAAGCTGTCAGCGTCCAGAGATGGACGTTCGAGTGTACTCCTCGTTTCCATGAGTGAGCCTCCAACATTCAAGGTACCCACGTTCCCTTTGTGTATTCCAAGCCTGCTTCTCGTTGCCTGACCCTTTTCTGTTAAAAGTTTACGACCTACTCTCCCGCCCCGGCCACCGACTTACCTGCTACGTTACTCGTCACGCGTTTCACCACGGAGCTGCCATTTCGTCCAAAGAGACTTTCTGCCACCGAGAGACGACGTCCCAAGCCTGCTCCACCGACCCTTGTCCAAATAAATTATAAAACTGACGCGATTGGATCCGAGTGCTTGTTCTGGTCTCTGACAGGCAACAAGATTAACTTGATATAATTGGAAATTATTTGAATGCAACACAAACGTTTTCTTCTTTTTTCCGTGTTTTTTTCTACTTTTCTTTTGAATTCCTTTAAAAAAAAAATCTCATTGTGTTTATTTTTTCCGAGCTGTTACTTTTTTCTTTTTGTTCTCTATTTACTTTTTTCCTACATTTCTTTATTTTCTTTTTTTTCTGGCTTTTTTCTAAATTTTTCCTTCTTTTTTCTCTTCCTTTTATTTCTTTTTTTCTCAACTACTTTTTCATTTTGGTATTTTTTTTCTTTTTTTTTTTTCTATACCCCCCTTTTCCTTTAAGTCATTTTGTGCATAATTTTACATAATATTTGGTCATATAGGGATGAAAGAAGC
This sequence comes from Urocampus carinirostris, assembly GCF_059441175.1. Lineage (NCBI taxonomy): Eukaryota > Metazoa > Chordata > Actinopteri > Syngnathiformes > Syngnathidae > Urocampus > Urocampus carinirostris. The sequence goes on from NC_142361.1 coordinate 34,206,711, forward strand.
AAAAACAACCTGAAGAGCCGTTTAGGACCCGAAAGAGCCGGTTCCTTTTAGTGAGCCGAGCCGAAGAAGCCGGTTCTCGACAAACTCTACTAACTTCACTCAACTTCGTTCTGATTCGACTCGACTTCAAAATACCGCATTTAGGACACAACGTCAGGGGAACCCGTGTATTTTGACCTTCATGCACTGTAACTTTGACTTAAGTCGCTTCTTAATTAGTAATTTTGAGCCCTGATTTTTGTGCGCTGGCTAGATTTTCTTGTGCGCTGAGAATGAGCGAGCAGTGCGCAATCGCGCACGCGCGCAGCTTAGAGGGATCACTGTGTGCGTCCATCCGGACGTCGAGCTTTAAACCGGCCACCATGGTGGAGATCGCCCGTCTGAGGTTGCCTTGAGAGATGAACTCTCTTCCTGCTCTCTCTTAAACACACCTCCAAACCCCTGTTTGTCCCGCACCTTCATTCTGAATTCCGAAATGGGCCCTGCCTGGCTAAATTTACATAATACACTTCTGACACCTTTACTTTATTCATCAATCACACCCAGGCAGCTTCTCCAGGTCCAGGCTTTTGTCTGAACATGTCTGCAGCGGTGTAAGCTAGGCACAAAAGATTAATTTCATATTTTTTTTTCCTTTTTCACTTTATTCACTGTCTTCTTCTTCCTTTTCTTTCCTTCACCTTCAACCCCTGCCATGCTTTGGTGTTATTTTGCAAAAGAAATAATCCCCGCCGCGGCCAAATCATGAAAACAACAATGCAAGCATCTTTCATATTCCAAGAGTCGTTTTTTTTTTTCTCCCTCCTGCCGTCTCTCGAGCTTGCTCATCCTTGTCAAACCTTGACCATCTGTTTTCTGTTTTTTTTTTCCCTTTTATCTTAGCCGTCGTTCCATACTGTACTAAGTACAGTGTACTTGGACCGACGCGTATTCATGGCAGTCGTCATCCCGTCGTCCTCCACCTCGGCAACTAGGCAACTTATTATCCCTTCCCATCATGTTTGTTATCAGGGTTGGGTAGGGTTACTTTAACTTGATTACTTTCAATTACTTTTGGATGACTCCAATACCAAATATGCTAATAAAAGACAAAATAACCCAAACATGAATACAGTTACTAAATTTTGTGCAGGCTTGGGGACTAACGGAACACACGGAACGGCAAAAATGATGTTGGCAAGCTGTTTGGATTTATTTTCATTTTGTTTCTGTCGCATTTGATGTTAGTTTTGCCGGAGATCAAAGAGATCAAAGCCAGGAGAGAAAGCTTACCACGTGTTGTGAGTCATCATTTTATTCATATTTAGTTTATGAATAAAATGCTTAAACTAATAACTAATAACTGTTTGTTATTTAAATGTCAGACACACTTAAAAGTATTTAATCTCCGGGGTATAATAAAGCACATTGTGTTGTTTAGTACTTCGCTTCCATTGTTAACATTCCGGTGGCGAGCATCACATTTCAATTACCCAGACTAAATGAAAAAAAAAAAAAAAAAAAGAAAAACAGAAACTAAATACACAAGAGACAAACCTGGACAGCCTGTTCAAGAACAAACGTTCTAAAAGGCAGACACCATGAAGGGGGGACAATAAACATAATACAAATTAATGAGACAGTGATAAATTAACAACAGTAATACAAATAATAACAGTGATAACAATGTGAATTTCCCTGCGGGGATGAATAAAGTATCTATCTATCCATCTATTCATCCATCCATCCATCCATCTATCTATCTATCTATCTATCTATCTATCTATCTATCTATCTATCTATCTATCTATCTATCTATCTATCTATCTATCTATCTATCTATCTATCTATCTATCTATCTATCTATCTATCTATCTATCTATCTATCTATCTATCTATCTATCTATCTATCTATCTATTCCCCCCCTCCTTTAAGTCATTTTGTGCATACTTTTACATAATATCTGGTCATGTTGGGATTAAAGAAGCAAAAACAACCTGAAGAGCCGTTTAGGAGCCGAAAGAGCCGGTTCCTTTGAGTGAGCCAAGCCGAAGAAGCCGGTTCTCGACAAACTCTACTAACTTTACTTTTCAACTTCGTTCGACATTGACTTCAAAATACCGCATTTAGGACACAACATCAGGGGAACCCGTGTATTTTTCCCTTTATGCACTGTAACTTTGACTTAAGTCGCTTCTTAACTAGTAATTTTGAGCCATCATTTTTGTGCGCTGGCTAGATTTTCTTGTGCGCTGAGAATGTGCGAGGCAACACTTGACACGAGTTAAATCATCATTATTTTAATCTAATTAATTAAATTTAATTTAGAAAAATGCAGAACGACATATACTTCTGGCAGTAGTCCTCCACCTCTACAACGAAGCAACATTTCCTCCCTTCCCTTTACGTTTGTTATTTAAATTTCAGGCTCACTTGGAAGTTTTTAATCTCTAGAGTAAAAATAAAGGCACTTCCTGTGTGATTAAAACAATAGACATGACGCATTGTTTATTATTTCCCTTCCGTCGTTATCAAGCCGGCGGCGTGCGTCACGTTTCAATTACCTGGAATAAATGAAATAGGGCTTGAAACTCTCACGCCTGCTCGTCGGTGGAGACGCGAGGCCAACTGTCATTCAGATATCAATTTTGAACAGATGGGTTGCCATGGGGGGGAGGAGATGGGAAACATATCTCGCATTCAATTAAAAATCTCTGCCATTGTCTTAAGCGGCACGCAAAACACACAGATGGGTTTTGTTTGTGTCCGCCTGAGCCTTTTGTTTTTCCAGTGAAGTTTCTCGCCTGCTCGACGCGATTTCATTGGGGAAAGTTTTTACTTCAAGTAATCCATTAAAGAACAACCCCTTCCAAAAAAAGGCCTTAAATCCTTAAATATAAGTCACACCTGATTAGAAAATGCACTTATTCACGTTGCAGGTGAAAAGGGAACCAAAGGGTGCCGTTTTATCCTGGAATGCCATGTCTAATCTCATTGCATACAATGTCTCACAACGTTGATGACAATAAAGACAATTCTATTTTATTCTATTCTATGCTTCTCCATTCTATTGCATTACATACGGTACACTGAGATAGTGTCAAAGGCTCTAAAAAGACATTGTGTATTGTGTTCAAGTGTTTAAAATTAACTATTAAAACAAACGATTGATCTCAATAGTAAGCGAAAATCCTTGAGGTATTACATAAGCTTCCTTTATTTTGTTTTAACAATCGTTGGTCAAAAACAACAAACCAACAAGGAATGGTGATGGGAATGAGTGGAGAGGTGTTGTCAAAGGATAGTGGGATGTTTGGACGTGTTCTAAGGGATGGGCAGAGCACCTGTATGATGCCGCAGGGGTAAACCAGTGAGAACTGTCGGGCACTGCTGTTGAACAGAAGATTGTGTCGTGTCACCCTGAGCCGAGTGACATGGCTGCTTTCTTGTGTCCCGTTTCATCTGGAGGGACAAAAGCATGACCAACTTAGGTGCCGAGGTGGCTAACTTGTTTGGGTGTTTGGGCATTTGGGTTCGCCATGGTCCAAAAACATTTTGTGTGTGTTTTTTGCTTTTTTCCCCCCTTTTTTATTTTCTTTGTTATTGTATGGGTTTGTCTCGCTGTCGGTCACCCATCTTGAGGGATATGACCAAGGTAGATAGATATATATATATATATAGAGAGAGAGAGAGAGAGAGAGAGAGAGAGAGAGAGAGAGAGAGAGAGAGAGAGAGAGAGAGAGAGAGAGAGAGAGATCGACAAAAAAACTTCATTCATTTTACAAAGTAAGAGATGGTATGAATGTCCGCCATCCTGCTGCTAAGAGTACCTCCAATAACAAAAAAAAAACATGTTAAAACTTGGAGAGAAGTAAAAAGTCAATTTCCAAACTTTTTGGGGCATTCAAAGATGCTGTGACCCTCTGAAAAGTATCTGCCCCCGTCCTGTGCAGAACAAACATATAGTCTCTGTTATGATTACCGATATGCCTGACCTGAGCCCGCTCCTTTTCTGTTTATGTTTTTTTTTTATCTAAAAGGAGCAGCACATGCTTAACTTAAGGTAAAGTATCTATGTTTTTTTCTATTTTAATTCATATACAATGGGGCTGAATAATTGTGCACCCCCACTTTTTCATGTTTTATTTGTTAAAAAAATATGCAATAAAATGTGTTCCACTTCATGATTGTGTCCCACTTATTGTTGATTTTTCACAAGAAATTACAGTTTTATATCTTTATGTTTGAAGTCTGAAATGTGGCAAAAGGTCACAAAGTTTAAGGGGGCAAATAGTTTCGCAAGCCACTGTATGTGTCAAGACCCCACTCTGGGGGTGCAGAAGCACAATGCAGAAAACAGATGCCGTGGTCTTTATTACAGACCGGGTTTGATACACATGGAGTCAGGTATCAAGGCAACAATATCTTCAACACCAGAAGCAGAAGTCATGGTCCAAGAGGCAGGTGAGGGTCGGTGGTCCAGCAGGCAACTATGGTGGGAGTCCAAGAATTCAGATGGCGGGACCTGAGATCCAGAAGGGCAGACAAGGGTAGACTGTGATTTACAAGACTGTGACCAGAAGGCTTAGGACGATACAGTCTAGGAAACAAACTAGCACTGAACCGAGGAAACAGAGGGTTAAATAGTGAAGAGAAATAGGTGAAATTAGAGGGTAATCAGGACAAGTGACACCAGGTTTTGGGTGGAAATTAGAGCCAGGAAGTGTGTGACCAGATAAAGCAAGGCCAAGTCAGGGGAAACCAACCCTAAATGCAAGACTGTGACAGTCTTACTTTCTTGCTCTGTCAATCAAATGACGAGTAAAACTTAGGTTCATTTATTCGTAAATCGGACTGTGCCTCACCAGACCCCAACCTCACCTCACCTCACCGCTCACCATCTCCAGTTTCCTCACTTAGGTTTGTTTGTGCAAGTGCACTTTTGCATCTGCATAAATTCATTCCTCTTCCCGTCACCCTTTCCCCTCCTTTGCGTTTTCTCCCTGAAGAAAATTAACGCTCTCCTCCCACCCCAGGTGGCGAGGGGAGGGACAGCAGGGATGGAGAGGTGGGGAAGGCGGAGAAGTGTCGAGTGCCTGATTTATCTAAGCCTGTCAAGCCTTGGGAGGCCTGCCTGTGTTTGTGTGGAAGCTGGGAGGCGCAATCTGGGGCTGGGGGGTTCGGTGTGTTTACAGTGGGTGCAGAGGGAGAAGCGTCTCTCCCACCTTGGCCCCTGGGTTGGCACAGCGGAAGCCGACCCCTCCCATGCTTCTCATTAGGACGTGTGTGTGTGTTACATGGGGGTGCGACAGTGTGACAGTTCAAAGTGACATTCACACTCCCATCTTTTTTTCTCCTGACGTCCTTCCTATAACAGGCACTTCCGCGCTTGCTACACACCCATGAAAAGGTGTCAATATGTTACAATAGTCTTGATGTCTATAAGATAACAGGCGTATACTGGAAGGCAGCGGTAGGAGCTAGGACTTGCACAAACATACACGGCTTGGTGGTAATACGAAGAGTGTGCAGTGCACCCGGCTTATATTATTGTTGTTATTGAACTACATTTTCCATTGCTACCTTGTCATGATTACTGATGCGTGACACCAACTGCCAACTGCCTCGGACTCTGATTGGCTCCCTGTTACTATTTATACACTCGTCTATCTGTCACCTCTTGTCGGTCCGTCTGTGAACCTCAATTTACTCTAGGCAAGCTTTTCGACCCTGACTGACTCCTGTTTCGGCTCCCGTCTGTGTCATGATTACTGATTCGGGGCCCTTGCGGGTGCCCCGGTGGCGCCAAAAGCACTGGTCGCTGATTGGCTCCTTCCCACGTTTTAAACCCCCCGGCTACCCGTTATCGGTGTCCGATCATTGCGAACCTTCAGCTCCCGCTAAGGCAAGCCTTCCGAACCTGACTCCCTGTTTTTTGACTCCCGTACGTTTCCCAGCTTTGACCTGTTTCCGTTTGATCACATCTCTGCTCCTGCGCCCCGGTAATCCGACCTGCTTTTCCTTCTTCGACACCGCAATCGCTCGCCAGAGAAGTGCCACTTCTGGGTCACGAGCGAACTGCTCCCCACAATCAACGATCACTGGATCGTGGGTGCCAGTTTACGTCTCTTTTCGAATAAAACTAAGAAACGCAATTGGGTTCCCGTCTACGTTCCTGGTTCCTGACAGCATGTTTCCCGGCTTCGACACGTTTCTTTGATCTTGACCACATCTACTTTCCTCTCCTGGCTTTCGACTCATTCCTGATCTTGATAAATAGGAGGAGGACTAATTAGGGAATGAGTGGCAGCTGGGGCTGAACGAGTGAGCGCAGGTGAGGGCAATTTGAAAATCATGACATTTTGTGTATTTTGAACTTGCTCTTCCTGTAATATGTTTCTAACCCTAACCTCAGTTAAAACTAGGCAAGCCTTTTTGACCCTGACTCCCACCTGTTTTTTGTTCCCGTCTTTCCCCCCCCCGCTTCGACCCGTTTTTGATCCTGACCACGTTTACTCTCCTGTCCCGGCTTTCGACCTCTTTTTGTCCCTGACCACGTCTAATCTCCGTTCCTGGCTTACGACTCACTTCCGACCCTGACCACAGTTTATGCTCTCCTGTCCCGGCTACTGACCTGTTTTTCCCACTCCTGACACCACCATCGCTTGCCACGGAAGTGGCAATTCCGAGTTCAGAGCGACCTGTTTCCCGTGACCGGCGATCACCGGATAATGTGTGCAATCCTTTCCCTTCTTCCCAATAAAATTGAGAGAAACGTACGCAAGTCCGTCCTGTCTCTGTTCTGGTCCTGACATACCTGATACCAAATTAATGTATTTAATTTTGCTCCTGTTTTTTATTTGTTTTACCAAATCCACCCAAGAAGGAAAAAAAAAAAACATTTAATCCATTAACATACCTGTAGACCTCAGTGTCAGGACCGGAACAGAGACAGGACCCACTTGCGTACGTATCTCACAGTTTTATTGGGAGGAAGGGAAAGGATTGCACAGACGACCCGGTGAACGCTGGTCGCGGGGAGCAGGTCGCTCTGAACGCGGAAGAGGAAAAACAGTGATCAAGATCAGCAAAAACAGTGATCAAGATCAGCAATAAGTCAAAAGCCAGGAGAGGAGAGTATATGTGGTCCAGATCAAAAAACTGGTCGAAGCCGTGAAACAGATGGGAGCCTAAACAGGAGTGAGTCAGGGTTGAAAAGCTTGCCTGGAGTAAATTGAGGTTCGCAGACAGACTGACAACAGGTGACAGATAGAAGAGGGTTTAAATAGTGACAGGGAGCCAATCAGAGCCCGAGGCAGTTGGCGCCAAAGGAGCGAGCACAGGTGCTTCACATCAGTAATCATGACACTCAGCCAATTTTTCCCCGTATCAATGTTTGCAGTTCCTCTTTTAATCAAAAATAAACCTTACAAACTCTACACAGCAACTATTCACACACAGCTATGCAGACTATGCACAACACCGCGGCAATATTAGGAATCTAAGATGATGATGTCGTCTGTCACCAGTGACCGAGACGATCCGAATCAGGATTCGGGTAGCCGGGACAGGAGAACGGAGCTGGGATAAGGGATCGATACAGGGAACAGAATCAGGATACGGGTAGCCGGGACAGGAGAACGAAGCTGGGATAAGGGCTCGATACAGGAAACATAATCAGGATACGGGTAGCCGGGACAGGAGAATAGAGATTGGATCATGGACAGATACAGGAAACAGATCGGGATCAAAACGGAAGCCAGAGTCAAACCTGCTTGCCTAGCATGCGCTGAGGTACGCAGACGGACTGACCAGTAGTGAACGAGAATGACATGCTTAAATAGGAGGAGGACTATTTGGGGAACGAGTGGCAGCTGGGGCTGAACGAGTGAGGTGAGGGCAATTGGAAAATCATGACATTTTGTGTATTTTGAACTTGGTCATATGTTTCTACCCTCCGCTATTCAGCAGTTTTACTTTGTGATCTCCACCTCAGAAACAATTCATATTGTATTCCTGGAGTCTACTATACAAAATAAATATAATGTAATTTATGAAAAGCCAACAGTGGGCACCAATTTTGCATCTTCCATTCAAAATCCCTTTTTTAACAGTCAAAATGTATAGACAAGTATATCCTAAATGTTAATACATAGAATAATAATGCATTTTTAGGATTAAACATGGCAGAAGTGAACCACTTAAACTACTCTCATGATAAAATGAATACCTCTCTGAGTGTCAATCAAAAATTAGCCTGGTTATCCCGACAGCGCTCTCATATTAAATAAATAGAATATGCAAAGGGAGCTAATGTTGTGACAAGCAAAGTGTGACTACTGAGTTACAAGTGAATGTATTAATGTGTTATGACGGGGGAGCTTTTTTCTTCTTTTCTTCTTCTTTTTTTTTTTCTAATCCAACAGTGTGTGTAAATGCGTGCACAGTCAGAAGAAGTTAAAGGTCAAGGCATGCATTAGGGGTGGGTTTTAAAAAATGATATAAAGAGGAAAGCGGATGCAATATGAATATGTTTAAACAGTTGGCAGCCGATGATGATAAGGGACAGAGATAGTATAAATTAACGTTAAAGCTTCTCTTTGGTTGTGTGATTTCTTTCAGATTGCACTTTGCATTATACACACACACATTCAAACACAAGTCACTTGCAACCTCTTCTCCGCTATCTTCCCAAAACTGAGATCCTATTGCTGATTTATTCCCTCTTTAAAGGTAATCCCAAATTCCTAAATGTGCAAATTGTGAGGAAATAATACATGTTTTTTGCATAAAATCACTCAGATGAACATTCCAATACTGCAATTTAATGACAACATGTCTTGTTTTCGTCATCCTGAGCTGCAAGGTCATTGGACAAAAGCCAGCACCCTAGCAAGTCAGTCTGCATATATTTTTTTTTACGTTTAATTGGTCGAAAAGGTTACAAGTGTTTTAAGTAAAGTTTTGGTAGCTTTTGTGGAGAATGCCTAGATGTTGTGTCACAGGGGGATGCATAGTACAACAAAAGGCGAGCACCCAAAAAGTCATGGAGAGCTGCCGACGCAGGCAAAACTGGGACCGATAAACAGCAGAATCACAAGGATGGGCGGGAAAGAAATCATCCAGTGAGCAGCCAGGCTAACTGGGAGCCAACGATTACAAGCCGTAGCGGCTACGGCAACAAAAAACAAAGCCGGCAAGGAATAAACAATCCCAGGAAAAAAAACAGCGCTCACACCAGGCTAGCCAGCCAAACAACACACTGTGAATATCCAACGAACGCCAACTGGGAGCAGACAAAACAGGAAAGGCATCGGCATCCCAATTATACAATTTTACCAACAGCGACACACGTGGCGAAAAACACAAACCCTAAGCCACAATTGCCTACTTTCAAGCAGAAATGAGCGGTATGCTATAGATTTTTACTTCAATTGCTGTCTGTTTCGGAGCTCACATGTTGTTTTAGTGCGTCACGGTTGCCATGGCGACAAATTGGTTCCTGCAGTGTGTCGCCAGGTTCTGTCATGGTTGCCACGGCACCCAATTGGCCCCGCCCATGGACACCAGCTGAAACGTGTTGACAGATTGCTCCCTGACTACTTAAACGCTGTCTTGTGAGTTGCCTGGTGTCAGAGCGTCTGCAAAACTCCTGCTAAAGTCTGTTGTGATACGTCAAGCCCTGTGAATCCCCGTTTTTGCCTGTGTTTTTGCTCTTGTTTCGTCAAGCCCTGTGAATCCCCGTTTTGCCTGTGTTTTTCCTGTTGTCTTGCCAAGCCCTGTGAATCCCCGTTTTGCCTGTGTTTGGCTTCTGTTTTGTTCCCGCCCCGATTTGATTTTGACCATTTCCTCATTCCGAGCAATCTACTTCCGCGACTAACGATCCGAGAATCGAGTGTGCACTCATTTCTCTTCTCCCCAATAAACTGTGAGTGACGTTACGCGATTGGGTTCTGCCTCCTGTTTCCTCTCCTGGTCCTGACATAGTGGGATTTACCATTTTGAAAGTGTTGTGTTGGGTAAAGATGGGTCCACTTTAAGACATCATTTCTCGAGTACCCCGGCGCATAATATTTTGCTAAATATTCTAATAATTGTAGGGAAGAACACTATACGCAGTGTTCTCGGTCCCTGCGTCCTAGACGCATCGATTTTGCTGGGGACGCATAGTGTCAAATCAACGTGCGTCCCCGGGACGCAACTCTTTTTGACACAAAATTGTCATTATTCCCCGATTACTTTTTTTAACAAAGATTTACCGCACTCCAAACTTTTCGTCAGCCAGATCCGCCATTGTTATTTTGGTCTCGCTCCGATCTCGGCAAACGAGATCTCGTTGCTTCGAGATGACGTCATTGTTGTGGCGGTTGTCGAGTGAAAGAGAAGTATGCCTCCGAAAAAAAACAGTTGGTATTAGGTGCAAATCAACAAAAAATTGGCAATGTCTTCAGTGTCAGTAATAATTCGAAACATAATACAGAAAGTGGTAACAATAATTCCGGCACGAAAAAACGGCGGAGAAATTCTTCAGAAGATCGCGCAGGGAAGGAAAACACGTGTGTTGAAGCGAACGATTCCACGAAAGAAAATAAACAAAAGAATACTCCTAGCAAGAAAATGACTTTTTTGCCAAAATGGACTAAATTACATTCTGGTTACGCTATGAGGAGGATAATAATGGAGGCTACATGTTCTGTGGTGCGTCCACCCAGCAACACAACAACACCATCTTATGAAGGTGCATTTTACCAAACAATTGGACCTTGAGAAGGCATTACAACTGTGGCGGGACAGCAAACCACGAAGAATATATGAACTGAAAAATCTGAAGTGATTAAAACGGCATGAATACATAGACTAATATTTCAGCAATATTATTTTGTATAATGTACAATATTTTTTTGAACTGAAAAATCTGAAGCGATAACTGTATTGTATAACCAATTAAGTGTGATGATTAAAACTGAATGAAAATATAGATTTATATATTTGTCGCCGGTTTACAATTTATACCTCGATAACACTAAACTTTTGGAACCTATAGGTCTCCGTCGGGACCCATAGATTTTTGAGCATGCGAGTCCCCGTGACTCATCACTTTTCACCGGTAAAATAAATAAAAAAAAATGATCTGCATTTATATAGAGCTTTTCAAGTCAAGACTTCCCAAAGCGCTTTACAGTGTGCTTCACATTTCCCAATAGCGGCCGTGCAGCCATGTAAGGTGCTAACCTGCTTATTGGGGGTATTAGGGGTTCAGTGTCTTACCCAAGGACACTTCGACATGTAACACGGAGGAGCCGGGATTCGAACTGCGATCTCTTGACGCATTATCAAGAGCGCTCTACCTCCTGAGCCCCCTGAGGGTTTTGGACTTTTGGATAACTCCAATACCAAATATGCTAATAAAAGACAAAAGAAACTAAATATGAATAAAATGAGGACTCACAACACGTGGTAAGCTTTCTCTCCTGGCTTTGATCTCTTTGATCTCCAGCAAAATTAACATAAAATGCGACAGAAACAAAATGAAAATAAATCCAAACAGCTCGCTAACATCATTTTTGCCGTTCCATGTGTTCTGTTACTCCCCAAGCCTGCACACAATTTAGTCATTTGATTCATATTTAGTTTCTTTTGTCTTTTATTAGCATATTTGGTATTGGAGTAATCCAAAAGTAATTGAAAGTAATCCAGTTAAATTAACCCTACCCAACCCTGATCTAGTCTCTCTTTAAAGATGGACGGAGTGTCACAGAGAAGTCAGAAAGGAAGCGAGGGGGTCTACTTGAGTGGTATTTGGTTCCGTGCACTATGCAAAAGAGGGCTTCGGTAGCCAAAGTCGGCGGGGTTGAGATGAGGTGTCAGCATTGCACGGGTGCACTGATGTATGAATGCGGCGGAATCAAACGCGTCACTCGGTCGAGCGGTGCAGGGGGTTCGAGCGATGGTGAGGGGGGTGTTAAGGTGAAAACAGCTTGCAGAGGGAAAAAAAAGAAAGAGCAGGTGTACATCTTGTCTTTTTCTGCAGGTTACTCTTATTTATTTATTATTTCGACTGTTTGTCTTCATCTCAAAGTCTGGTCTTTCCTTTTTTGGTCCCGTAACAAGGAACTCGGTCAGAGAGACAAAATAAAGAGACGGGGAGCAAAAAATATTAACATGTCCCCTCGGGAATACCGACTACATTGATACGAAATGAACTCCAGACCTCCTTTCTCTATTTTCAATCATCCCCGCTCTCTTTCTTATTTTCTTCCTCTTTGAGGGTTTTGTTGTCGCGTATTCATTTATATGAGTTTTCGACGTGGAAAATCATCGCTCACAAAAGGGAGAGGAGAAGCAGTTAAGTGTAGACAATCTGTTGGATGAGATTTCTATTTTGTTTCTGGACGTACATTTGTTCCGTTACAAGACCGTGGTCAACATTTTTGAGTTAAATAGAGAAAGTTGGTCATCTGTAGCGGATTAGGCGTAGAGTTTTTTTTTTTTTTTTTGCAATGCTATGAACAAATAACGTAAAACAACTGTTAAATACATTTATATTTAGAGTATATGTATATATTATATATACCACAGCCATATCCCCCTAGTGGGAGGTGGCTTGAGTCATTTCTGACTCTTTTTGGGAGATTGATTCAGAGGAGGGGATTCCCAGCCCCCTCGCTCAACCCAACTGAGGTGTTGGGAGTCATTAGGTGACCAAACCCCCCAAATCCAACCCCTAATGCTGAACGCCAAGCAGGGAGGCAACGGGTACCAATGTTTAAGTCTTAGGTATGACTCGGCCGAGGCTTGAACCACAACCTCCCAGGCTCGGGGCGGGCGCCATACCCCCAAGGCCACGGAGCTGGTATATGTAACGGGTGTAATGATAACTTTTGTTTTATTGAAATTCCTGCTGTTGTAGTTTTTGTGTAAGTGTCCTGCAATGATGAGTCCAACAGTGCCACCTGCTGGTGTGGGGTAAGGTTTGGTTTGGCTTTTGATCTTGCGACCGGAAGGCGGATGCCGTTGGCAGTCTACAGCGCGCTGCTAACGGTAAGCCACGATCTTTTGGTGCTCCGCAAAAAGTTAATTTTAAACATTAAAACCACAGCGGACAAATCTCTTAACATGCACAGTAATGTGATTGATGTAGTCAAGCTGTTTGGATTTATTTTTGTTTTGTTTCTGTCGCCATTAATGTTAGTTTTGCCGGACGTTGCATGTTGTGCTAAAATGCTAAGTCCCCTTATATTGTTGAAAACCAGCAGAGGAGCTAACCACGTGTTGTGTTGTGACTCGTTCATTTGCAGGTAAATTGTACCCGTTTTTATACTCGTTATTGTTATTATTTCTATTTTCTCATATATATAAAAAGGATCATGTTGGTTAAAATTCAGTTTAAAGGAAAATATCATTGTAAACATTAAAAAAACACTATATGATCTCTTGTTAAATGTATCTTGTTAAAATTGATTTAAAATCATTGTCATGGTTTATTTTCTGAACTTGTGTTGTATCTCAACTGTAAAGAAAATATATTGGGCAGTGTACAGCGCACTGCTAAAGTGTTGAAAACCAGCAGAGGAGCTAACCACATGTTGTGTGTGACTCGTTCATTTGCAGCAACTGTAATAAAAACCTCATCATCCAGTCCAGCGTGAATGTGGATCTTTGGTGGGACGGGTACACCGCGGTTACATATATACTTACATATAAACCTTGATCACACATAAGCCAACCCTAAAACTGCTTTAAAATAGCATTAACTTAAAGAAATACAGATCTAAAATATCTATACAAATCAAAACATGCAAATTATTCAAATCCATAGATAATTAATATGTATCCCTTTTAGTGGCACACTACATTAAATCATAGGATTAGGGGACAAAAAATAGATATACAGTGGAACCTCGGTTTTCGAACGCCTCTCAGTTCGAACAAATCGGAGTCCGACCACAAATTTCAAGAAATTCTTGCTTCGCTGTTTGGTCAAAAAATCGGAGTTCAAACGCCGGTAATGCGTGAGTGCGTACGCTAGGGTGCGATGCTGAGCGGCGTACAGGTGTTTTAGCCCCTTATTATGCCTCCGAAGAAAGTCAGTGCAAGCGGCAAAGTTGCTACAGGTGAAAAAAGAAGAGTAGTGCGTACAACTATTGTATTCAAGAAAGAAATAATAGCACCACCGTCCACCTGCGCCTTCTGCTGACCACCACAAAGGTAAGAAATCCTATGCATAATTATTTTCTTTATCTTTTTTTTTAATTTTTACATGTTCATGTTAGCGTAATCTTTCGTACGGAAGATTACGATAACGCGGACGTACGATTAGCCTGGGTTAGCTTCATGTTTACGTTAAACATTCAAGGTAAACATTCAGGGTGTTGGAACAGATTAAAACGATTTACATTAGTTTTAACGGGAAAAATGATTTCAGTGATCGAACAAATCGGTTTTCGAACAGGGTTCTGGCACGGATTATGGTCGAAAACCGAGGTTCCACTGTATATGAATGGCTTTGGCACCAAGCAATAACCTGTAGCTACTCTCGGATCGTGATGTGTAACTTTGGCGAAGCTAGAAGAACAAACGTTATCCGAACAAAGATTGAAGGCTTACTTCATTGATTTTATTGCAGCGAACGGCAAATTGATTTAAATAACACTCCTCAACAGGGGAGTGGGATACAAAGGTTGGGGGTTGAATGGGATTTTCTACAAATGCGCTTCAACACTTTGTGTCTTTAAGTGCGCAGTTTCAATCGCGCACCAACAATATAATTACAGCGGCCGCATTAATGGCTTCATAAAACCCTTTAAAACCACGTTTGCCGGTTCGCTGGTAGTTTAAATGCAACTGTACTCGGAGTGATAAAATGACCGTGTCAGTGGTGGAGTGTGTTTTCCGATTTTTCGCCAATAGCCCGCAGTGAACTCTTCTTTGAGTCCCGACAATCCGAATGAGCTACCGCACCGGTGTGGCATGTTAAGATTTAATTTAGATTTGATTCATGATGCCAGATATCTATAGCGCCGCTGCATTGAAATACATATTGCATGAATGGTAAATTCCTAGGCGCGTTTGTGTGTTTGTGTGCATCACAGGACCATTCGTCGGCGAACAAGGCCCTCGCCGTTTTCAATTTCCAGAGGTGTCAGATGGACCCGAAGAAGGTTGGAAGTTGATACATCAGCTCGGCCGGCATTCCTATTGTGCCTTTTCACTTCATTCACTGAGAGCCAGGAATCTGCGCCTTCAGTCCATTCTGGGCTATTGTCAAAGTCCAAGATAGCCAGGTAGAAATGACATGAGGTTATTTTCTGATTTGATTCATAAACAATATGTTTCGTGGTCAGCGATACCGAGGATACCTGCGCAAATATTCTCCAACAGTGTCACATACATTGAATTGAAACCGGTGCAATACAGTCCCTCGGTTAAACCGGGTAATGGGGACGAGAACCCTCTGCATACCTGTCAACAGGGTTGGGTAGGGTTGCTTTAATTTTATTACTTTCAATGACTTTTTGATTACTCCAATACCAAATATGCTAATAAAAGACAAAATAAACTAAATATGAATAAAAGTACTACATTTTGTGCAGGCTTGGGGTGTAACGGAATACATGGAACGGCAAAAATGATGTTGGCAAGCTGTTTGGATTTATTTTCATTTTGTTTCGGTCACATATTATGTTAGTTTTGCCGGAGATCAAAGAGATCAAAGCCAGGAGAGAAAGCTTAGCACGTGTTGTGAGTCATAATTGTATTCATATTTAGTTTATTTTGTCTTTTATTAGCATATTTGGTACTGGAGTATTCCAAAAGTCATTGAAAGTAATCAAGTTAAAGTAACCCTACCCAACCCTGCCTGTCAACCTGTACGTTTTTGCCTTACAAAGTACATTAAGTATGCATTTTAAGACATGTACGATGTACAAGTAAATCTGTACAGGAAAACGCAAATGTGTCAATTATGGGTACCATCTGGTATACACCGACTATGACGAAACGGTAAATCAATCAAGTCAAACGAGTTCGCCGCGGTATCCTCTATCTCGGTATCGTTTTTTTTTCTGTTCCAAATAAATAAAATAGAATAGAATAGAATATACCTTTATTGTCATTGTTACAAAATGGGTTAACATATTGTGACAACAAAATTGGGCATGACACTCCAGTTTTACACATTCACAGTGAGGTAAAAAGCCAAGAAGATAAAGGAACAGAGAAGATAAAGTTATAAAAAAAGGAGGATAAGGCTATAGTTATAATTTACATGATATTTACACAAGAGATGAAGCGAGCGGTTTGATGCTACTGTGCACGGATTTCATTTAATAGTTATGTAGTGAAAGGAAGTCCGTAACTTTTTAGAGAACCGTCTTTTTCGGCTTAACTAATTAAAGAGAGCCGGCTGTCAAACGGCTCACTTGCTTTGATGCATTATATTAAGAATTATTATGTTGTATAAAGAAGTTAAGAAAAAAAGGAAGTATAAAAGGAGAAAATGAAAAAGGACAGGTTTGTGGTTATCGCTTTAATGAGTATATTACCAACAATAATTTAATGCAGAAAATGAATTCATAATTTGAATAAGAAAACGTATTATGCTATATAATTATATTTGCATGCATTTTTTCCTTCTACAAGCTACTTTATTTTTGAACTTTTTTTTATAATAAAGCTCATTCATGTCGAGCAACTCAGTATCTCACAACAAAATGATAATTAAGAATATATATGAAATAACGAAAAAAATGTACAATATAACTTGTTAAACTACATAAATAAACACGTTTGAAAAAAAATATGGTGTAAGATTATTTTGTATTTTGTACCGATCGTCTTCGCATTTCCACGTCAAATGACCACGTCTTGTGGGTCCAGAGATTGTTGACGGACTGACAAAGGGTGAATGAGAGCACTGAGCTTAGATAGAAGGGAAGCCAATCCGTCAACGAGCCGCAGCTGTCGCCACATGGGTGGGGCCAATTGGGCGCCATGGTAACCGTGACATTTAGAGAGCGACCGGCTAGCTCAACGCTAGCATCAAGTGTCCTCCAATTGACCCTGGTCTTTGCTATGATTATAATGCAACCCTTCCAAATATTGTGGTTTCTTACGGCTTGTAGCTCCAAATAATCTGTTTCTTCATCAGCGTTAGTGAGATATCGAGTCGACATGGGTGGCTGAAGATAGTTGTTAGCCTAGCTGCAGCAGTATGCTGGACCTTCAGCCTTGCTTACTTTCTCTGCCGACACTGTCGTGGCTTCCTGGACCGGATAACAATCCACAGAGCACACACGGATGATGCATTTGTTTTCCCTCTTCTTACTTTCTTTAGACTCTAATTTAGTTTATGTGTTTATTTTCAATGTAACAAGCCGCTAAAATTATATCATTAACTGTAGCTGTTTGTACGCCTGTCTTGCTGTATACATCAGCCAATCGCAGTCAGGGTTGGGTAGGGTTACTTTAACCGGATTACTTTCAATTACTTTTGGATTACTCCAATATCAAGTATGCTAATAAAAGACAAAATAAACTAAATATGAATACAATTGCTAAATTTTGTGCAGGGTCGGGGAGTAACGGAATACATGATGTTGGCAAGCTGTTTGGATTTATTTTCAATTTGTTTCTATCGCATTTTGTTAGTTTTGCCGGAGATCAAAGAGATCAAAGCCAGGAGAGAAAGCTTACCACGTGTTGTGAGTCATCATTTTATTCATATTTACATTTTTTTGTCTTTTATTAGCATATTTGGTATTGGAGTAATCCAAAAGTAATTGAAAGTAATCCAGTTAAAGTAACCCTACCCAACCCTGATCGTAGTTGCTCACACACGGTCATGCCTACCCAACACACACAGCTCTCCCCAACCTGCCCCTGTGACAGCATTTGCTTTGTGCTGTCTGCTCACACAATACACAATGTGTTGATATCAATGACAATAAAGACAATCCCCCTTAAAAGCCAACGAAGCAGTGAACCAGCAATAACCGAAGTAACGAAGGGGGTCTGTATTTGAAAAGTTGCTTCCTTGGTAATATCTTCTTCCCTGATCCCATTTGATCATTGGTGCACGTAAGACAACTTTTGCATAAAGGGTGATACGGATCGGAATATGCGAACAGACAAAAAGACAAAGATATATTCACACCAGAATATTACCTTGTGTTTTATATGCAAACGTTATGTGCAATGCGTAGACACTCAATCTTGTGTTTCTTACCGCGTGAAAAAATACAATTCATTCCATGGCACAGTTCAACTATCAATGTTCATAAATCTAATGTCTATGAGGTATTGTTGTGGATGAGCTGGAAGAAAATCCCTGCTGATTTGAGTTTTGCCAGGACGGTGTAAAAGTACAACCGGGGGTGGATCTATTCAGAAATGAAAACAAAGAATGCAATGGTGGGTAGGTTCCCCTTTATTTTAATTGTCATTTTTATATTTGTTTTTGTGTTATTGTTTTTGTGTCATCATTTGTGATGCTGTATAATCTATCGTTCTATCCTTAATTTGTTCTGTCTTCCTGTCTGTCTATCTGTCTGTCTTTCTGTCTGTCTGTCTGTCTGTCCGTCCATGTATCTACAAATCACGTATTTGTTCCATTATTCATCCATTAGCCAGCCAGCAAGCAAGCAAACAAGCAAATATCCATCTTTCCATCATTTGTTATATTCATCCATCAATCCATCCATACATCAATTCATTTTTCCAACCATCCATGCTTCCAACCCTTAGCCAGTCAGTCAGCCAGCTCATGAGCTGGCCATCCATTATCACCTTCTGTTCTTTCTCTTCATTCATTCATCAATTATATTATCCACCAAACAATTCAAGTACCCATCCATCCACCCCCTACATTTAAATTAATTCCATCCATCCATCCATGCATCCATCCATCCATTCATGCATCCATCCATCCATCCATTCGGCCGGCCGGCCAGCCAGCCAGCCAGCCAGCCAGCCATTCATTCATTCATTTGGGGCAGTGGCTCAATAGGTAGAGCCCTCGTCTTGGGATCAAGAGATCGCAGTTCGAATCCTGGCTCCTCCGTGTTACATGTCGAAGTGTCCTTGGGTAAGACACTGAATCCCTAATGCCCCCAATAAGCAGGTTAGCGCCTTACATGGCTGCACGGCCGCCATTGGGAAATGTGAAACACACTGTAAAGCGCTTTGGGAAGTCTTGACTTGAAAAGCGCAATATAAATGGAGATCATTTATTTTCATCTATTCATTCATTCATTCATCCATCTCTCCATTTATCGATCCATCCATCCTCTACACAAATAAGAAGAACCTGTTCATTCAATGAAAAATGACCCATTAATGTTGTCACGTCTAATTCAAAGTATTGGAATTGATATAAATTGCATGATATGACAATAAAGACGGTCCAATTTAATATCCACGAAGCAGTGAATCAACGATAACCGAACCACAAAGTAGCTAGGGGTCACTGTATTTGAGAAGTTGCTCCCTTGGTAATAAATTCTTCCCTGATCCCATTAGATCATTGGTGCACATAGGACAACATCTGCATTAAGGATGATAGATAGATAGATATATAGATAGATAGATAGATAGATAGATAGATAGATAGATAGATAGATAGATAGATAGATAGATAGATAGATAGATAGATAGATAGATAGATAGATAGATAGATAGATAGATAGATAGATAGATAGATAGATAGATAGATAGATAGATAGATAGATAGATAGATAGATAGATAGATAGATAGATAGATAGATAGATAGATAGATAGATAGATAGATAGATAGATGGATGGATAGATAGATGGATAGATAGATAGATAGATAGATAGATAGATAGATAGATAGATAGATAGATAGATAGATAGATAGATAGATAGATAGATAGATAGATAGATAGATAGATAGATAGATAGATAGATAGATAGATAGATAGATAGATAGATAGATAGATAGATAGATAGATACTTTTTTCATCCCCGTAGGTAAATTCACACTTCGAGCAGTATCCTTGTGTTGAAAATTAAAATAATAAAATAAAGATATAGAATACAAAAATACCCAATATAACGTTTTGCTACAGAGTATTTAAATAGTGCTACGGAGAATACACACTGTAATAAAAATAAGGTAATATGCAAATGTAGGGGTGGGGTTTAATGTGGGCTTTTACTCCCCCGGGTGGAGTTAAAGAGCCTCATGGCATGAGGAAGAAATGATCTCCTCAGACAGTCCGTGGAACAAGACTGTGACAGAAGTCTGTCGCTGAAGCTGTTCTTCTGTTTGGAGATGATGCTGTGTAGTGGAAATATGCGAACGGACAAAAAGATAAAGACCTATTTACACTAGAATATTACTTTATGTTATTCAATGTTTTTTGTGTTAATGTATTTTTATTGAATATGCAATTTACGATCATAAATACGAGGTTGAATCAAATCCTGTTCACAGAACCAACAGTCTTCTCCCCAGTTAAAGGTGTTTCACCTTAATGCAGGAGTAGGGAACCTATGGCTCGGGAGCCATATATGTCTCTTTTCATGAGTACATATGGCTCCGAAATAAAATGTAACTATTGCACTTCTCTCTGTGGCGTTCCAAATTCAAGTGATTTCATCACGAATTTGGTCCATATAAAGTTCGATAAGAAAGCATTTAAACTGATGAATAAAAACGCTGGCAAACGACTTTGATTGGGTGAGCACTACAGGTGGGCGGATCCCTGCATACAGCGCAAGGCACTTCCTTCACTCTCTCTCGCTCAGTGCAGTCTACACCGGAAGTGAATATTCAGATTCAGATTCAGATTCAGATCTACTTTATTGTCATTCTAGTACACGTGTATACAGAACGAAATGTCGATGCATCTGACCCCCACAGTTTCCTTGAATGTACAGATATAAATAAAGTTGTATTGTAATTGGCTACGTATAGTATTTTACCATAGTGCCGATAGTGCAAGAAGAGTAGCTAACCAGATGTGCAAAATGGGCAGTCAGGTTAACAAGTCAGGTACACAGTAACATTAACACTGTAACAATAACGCTGTAATTACCATAGTGCAGAGAGCAATGTGCAATGAGTGGCAAGCTATAAAAAACTGCCAGTAGTGCAAAAAGTCAGATTAGCAGCCGTTTAGATTTAAGTTAACTATATGTTAGATTGACCATTTAACAGTCTAATGGCCAGGGGGACTAGACTATTGCGGAGCCTGGTGGTCCTGCACCGCACACTGCAGAACCTCTTCCCAGAGGCTAGCAGAGTGAACAGTCCATGATGGGGGTGAGAGGGGTCCCCGGTAATGTTCTTAGCATGGGATAGGCAGCGCTTCTGGCCAATGTCCTGAATGGAGGGAAGTGTAGTCCCGATTATTTTCTCTGCTG
This sequence comes from Urocampus carinirostris, assembly GCF_059441175.1. Lineage (NCBI taxonomy): Eukaryota > Metazoa > Chordata > Actinopteri > Syngnathiformes > Syngnathidae > Urocampus > Urocampus carinirostris. Next base: position 34,228,079 of record NC_142361.1, read on the forward strand.
TCCTCGTTACCCTCCTCACACTACCCCAGTCGGTAGCGCTGCAGCCTCCACACCACACAGAGATACAGCTGGTCAGGATACTCTCTATGGTGCCCCTGTAGAATGTGATGAGGGAGGGTGGGGGCAGGTGGGCTCTCCTCATCCTCCGCAGGAAGTACAGGCGCTGCTGTGCCCTCTTAACCAGTGATGCAGTGTTCACGGACCAGGAGAGTTTGTTTGTAATGTGCACCCCTAGGAACTTGATACTGCTGACAACCTCCACAGCCTTGTTGTTGATGCAAAGTGGGGCATGGTTGGGCTGGTTTTTCCTAAAGTCGACAATGATCTCTTTAGTTTTGTCAACATTCAGGACCAGGCTGTTGTCCCTGCACCAGCCCACCAACTGCTCCACCTCCTCTCTGTAGGCTAGGTCGTTGTCATCCCTGATGAGGCCCACCACTGTTGTGTCGTCAGCATACTTCACGATGTGGTTTGTGGCGGACCTAGGGACGCAGTCGTGTGTCATCAAGGTGAACAGCAAGGGGCTTAGGACGCAGCCTTGGGGGGAGCCCGTGCTGAGGTAGATGACATCTGAACTGTTCTGACCTATCCGCACTGATTGGGGTCTGTCACAGAGGAAGTCCAGCAGCCAGTTCCGCAGGGGGGTGTTGAAACCCAGGAGTCTCATTTTGTCTACCAGATGTTGTGGGATGATGGTATTGAATGCTGAACTGAAGTCCAGGAACAGCATCCGCACATGGGTGTTCTTCTCCTCTAGATGTGTCAGGCTCAGGTGAAGCGCAGAGGAGATGGCATCCCTGGTGGAGCGGTTTGTCCTGTAGGCAAACTGAAAGGGGTCGAATGAGGAGGGGAGACTGGAGGTGATGTGCTCTTTAACCAGTCTCTCAAAGCACTTCATTATGATAGGAGTCAGTGCAACGGGCCGGTAATCGTTGAATGATAAGATCTGGGGTTTCTTTGGCACTGGGATGATGTTGGCAAATTTGAAGCATGATGGTACTTTGGCTTGGTCTAGCGAGGTGTTGAAAATGTCTGTTAGTACACAAGCCAGCTGATCGGCGCACTCCCTAAGTACCCGCCCCGGAATGTTGTCCGGGCCTGGAGCCTTCCTTGTGTTGACCCTTCTCAGGGTCTTGACGATATGACGATATGCTTATCGTTTGCAGTAATTTGTGACATTTTTACAAAAGAACTTTGCATGCACATTGTTTTGAAACCGTTATTAAGGTCAAATTTCATGGAAAAAAATTGCCTCGACACTCTTAACTGAAGGTGGAAGACAAATTGTAAATGGCATATTTACTTTGATTTGGGACACAGGATTTGGCATTATTATCATTTCATACATTTGATTAAATCATCAAATGACATACAATGAAATAAAATGTGCTGAAAAATTAGCTTTTGTCTAGAGAGTGTGTTGGTAGTTTTTTCAAATGTGTCTGAAAATGTATGATGCGTCTCTCTCAATTTCTTTTTAAAACATTTTTGCTTTTATGGCTCTTTGGGTCAAAAAGGTTCCTGACCCCTACCTTAATGCGATGTAATAGCAACTATTTTTGCAGGATCTTTTTCTCCAACCTTGAATTACAAATGTGATATTTAGCCACACAAATATACTGTCAGATTTTCACTTTATATCCTGCTTTTTTTTTCTTCTGCACTTTAATTTAAGGGCCCTGACACCGGCTAGCATGTTTTGTCCATAAGTATTTGCAATTTCATTGACCTGGCAGGATAAGCCTTAAAGAAAAGCTTTGCAATGACACGATGCCTTGGTAAATAAGCGTTATGAGCAATGTTCCCTGTAATTTTCCACGGGCCTGAGCGATCACACAAAGTCGGTGAGCAGCGCTTGAAACAACAGTGAGCAACCATAATCCCAAGTTGGCAAGATAAATAATTATCAAACATGTCCAAAACTTGACATCAAGTTACATTTTCCTGAGTTTCCGGCAATGCAAAATTATTTTTCTCTTTTGAATGAATTGACTCATGTACTATTGCAAAGGTTGTACGGCCTACAAACGTCGTTTGTTCTTACAATTATTTCACAAGATATCCATTTCTTTTTATTTCCTGATATATTTTGTCGCATAATATTAACATTTTTGGGGGCTTATTTAGTCGGTTGTAAGATACAGAACTGTACTTAATGGCATTGTTTAGTGGAAGTACAATGTTGGCAACAAGATTGACTTGGTATAATTAGAAATTATTTGAATGCAACACAAACTTTTTTCTTATTTTTCCCTGTTTTTTTTTCTCTACTTTTTTTTAAATTCCTTTAAAAAAAATCTCATCGTGTTTATTTTTTTCCGAGCTGTTACTTTTTTTCTTTTTGTTCTCTATTTACTTTTTTCCTACATGTCTTTGTTTCTTTTTTTCTGGCTTTTTACTAAATGTTTCCTTCTTTTTTCTCTTCCTTTTGTTTCTCTTTTTCTCAGCTTTTCACTACTTTTTCATTTTGGTATTTTTTTCTTTTTTTTTTGTTCTATTCCCCCCTTTCTTTAATTCATTTTGTGCATAATTTTACATAATATTTGGTCATGTTGGGATTAAAGAAGCAAAAACAACCCGAAGAGCCGTTTAGGACCCGGAAGAGCCGGTTCCTTTTAGTGAGCCGAGCCGAAGAAGCCGGTTCTCCGACAAACTCTACTAATATTACTCAACTTTGCTCAACATTGACTTCAAAATACCGCATTTAGGACACAACGTCAGGGGAACCCGTGTATTTTTACCTTCATGCACTGTAACTTTGACTTGACTCACTTCTTAATTAGTAATTTTGAGCCCTCATTTTTGTGCGCTGGCTAGATTTTTTTGTGCACTGAGAATGTGCGAGCAGTGCGCAATTGCGCACGCGCGCAGCTTAGAGGAAACACTGGTTATGAGACTCAAAAAGAGAAGGATACTACTTTTGTGGCCCAAACAGAAGATAGCTGGCAGGACATTAAGGGCATAGTTTTCACTGGGGGAATAGCGCTGTTAAAAAAATGTATCTTGCCAGGTCATTTCTGCAAAGTGTGTTTATAAACGTGTGTGTTCTTTTAATGACAAGGCGAGATGATTGTGTGTTGACGAGAGAGTGAATCACTGCAAAAGCCTATTTTCCTCATTCTTCAGAGCAAGCAGGAGGCCAAACCCCACTGGTTTTGGCAGGAGCTTGTGTTTGTCTGCTGTGTTTTTCTACAGCCTGTCTGCTTGTGCCTTTTGTGGTTACTATGAGTAAATCATCATCCAGCAGGGCCCTAGCCAGAACAGTCTGGACGCACCAGACAGTACACTTAAATCTGACAAAATTAAGTACACCTGCTCTGCTATAAAAATAAGGAAAAATACTTCAAAAAGTCCTAAATATTAATCATGTTCGCTTTAAACCGTAGATAATGAGCAATAATCGTTTATCTCAACTCCTTCACTTTTAAAAATAAGAAAAAATCAAATAAACAAACAAAAACACTTTGTTTAGTGATAAATGTGCCACAAAGCAAGACATTTAACATTTTATACTATTTAATAATTAAATAATTTGTATCCTCCAAAAACCTGAAATAAGAGCCATACACAGGGTAGGATATCGGGATCTTACAAATATTTTACTCCTGCAGTCCAAATGATTAAAATAGGATGATTTAGTAAAATTTTTCACTTCACAAATGCTATTTAAGGTCAACAAAAACATGGTGCCAGAAAATATCCGAAAATGATTCATTCGGAAAGACGGAAATTATAACTTGAGGCGGTGTAGTATATTCAAAATCCCAAAGGTGAGAACAACCAGGACAAGTATGTGTGTGTCTGTGTGTGGAGTCAAACTTTGGAATACTATACAAGACGAGATCAAACAATGTCCAACTATTCACGTGTTCAAATTTAAATACAAAAAAAACATTACTGGTGGAATACAGAGATGAAGAAAATGGGATATGAGTGATACAGGAGATTGGAAATATTGCGTTTAAAGCTATGGTTAATTGTGTTGTTATTGTTGCTATTATTATATCACCACTGTTATTATTAATATTTTTTCTATTGTTGTTATTATCATTGGTGTCGCAGTGATGTTTGGTGACTAGTGGCATTATGACCTTGAGGGAAGGGTACTACGATGTTTAGTGTATAAAATATGTGACTATTGTTATTATTATAATTATTGATATCTGACCTATGTAATGTGTGTATCCTTGAGATTGTGTTGTATTTAGACACAAAAGAGGAGTTATCTATAGAATGTAATTCATAGGCAAGATAAAGGGGTAAGGAAAATAAGTTTCTGCTTCTTACTATCCCTTTTCTATCATGTTATAAAATGAAACGAAATGATCTGCATTTATATAGCGCTTTTCAAGTCAATGACTCTCCAAAGCGCTTTACAACGTGCTCCACATTTCCCAATAGCGGCCTTGCAGCTATGTAAGGCGCTAACCTGCATTTTGGGGGTATTAGGGGTTCAGTGTCTTACCCAAGGACACTTCGATATGTAACACGGACGAGCCGGGATTCGAACTGGGATCCCTTGATCCCCAAGACGAGCGCTCTACCTCCTGAGCTACTGCCGCCCCAACATTAACATTATTTTGTTGTTGAGTCACTGTTTTTGTCCTGTTTTTATTTTAATGTTTGAAATAAAGTGTTCCTTCATTCATTCATTCAAGAATAATTAAATAAATGAATTAATTCATATATAAGTAAATTGCAAGTGCTTAGCTGACCAAATATTGACTTAGCAGATTTAAATACAAAGCAAACATAGTGAAGAAGCATTTTGTTGCTCTGTTGCATTAACATAGAATCAAACAAAAGCCAACAGTAGTATTATCATTTTTTTATCCTGTTCTGAAGCGTATCAGTTTTTTATGTTGTTCTACTTATTTTGTTTAATTGTTCTCCTTGTGTAATACATCTGACATTTTTTGTAAGATTTTTTTGTTTTGTTTTTTCTTTTGTTCTGTAGTGTTATCTTTGTAGTGTAGTCGACACTCTGAATGAGGAGAAATGACTACAATGGATTTTAAACTTGCAAGGAGAACAGGAAAGGACCCAAACATTTGATTACAAATTCCCACCTGGTTTTAAAGACCTCCCATGGGCCCTTTCTCTGTATTGGCGGCAGTAGCTCAGGAGGTAGAGCGATCGTTTTAGGATTAAGGGATCCCAGTTCGAATCCCGGCTTGTCCGTGTTACATGTCGAAGTGTCCTTGGGTAAGACATTGAACCCCCAATTACCCCCAATAAGCAGGTTAGCGCCTTACATGGCTGCACAGATCACGGCCGCTATTGGGAAATGTGAAGCACAATGTAAAGCGCTTTGGGAAGTCATTGACTTGAAAAGCGCTATATAAATGCAGATCATTTCATTTCATTTCATTAAATATCCCTGGTTATGAAAGCAGATCTTCTCTAAAGGATATGGAAATTATAGAAAGAAAAGCAACAGTAACATGATAGTGACAATGATGCAAACAGTGCACGGTTGTCAAAACAATGCACACCAGTAAGGCATACTAGTCAGAATAACAAACCGGCACCCTATGCAAGCTCCTTTGCAGGTATCCAATATTTGAAACAGAATAAACCTATCATCTAGTTTTGATAACTTTATAGTGTTTTTTTTCTTTAAATCTTGCCAATGTTTTAAAGATATTTGGAGTACAAACCATGGTCGTGACAAGCCTCCCTGTCACGGTTGCCATGGCGCCCAATTGGCCCCGCCTGTGTAGCGCCAGCTGCGGCTTGTTGAGAGATTGGCTTTCTGTCTATTTAAGCTCAGTGCTCTCATTCTTTGTTTGTCAGTCCGTCAACGAACCTCTGCTCCTTAGGACGTGGGTCCTGACTCGGTCCTGTTTTCCTGTTGGTATTTCCTGTACCGTATTTTTCCCATTTATTTTGTCCTGTTTAATATCAGTTTTTAGTTTAGTTTCCGTCTATTTTTGTCCTGTTTATTATTTTCTCCAGGTTGCGTTCCCGTCTAGTTTATCCTGTTTATTTTCAATATCCTGATCCATTATCTATTCTGTCTGTCCCGTCCTGTCCGGTATCGACCCCATCCGTCCGATATCAACTCGGGCAATTGGAATCAATCTCGTTGGTCTCTTGCATCCTGTCTTTCCACATCGGACCGCTGCCTAACGTGCATGACTCTCCATTTCCTGTAAAATAATAAGCTTGTGTGAGAACGTCACGCATTTGGGTCCTGATCCTGTTCTGGTTCATGACACCCCCAGCTAATAATGCATTTTATAAACCCTCTTGTACTTGATAAAGGACCAGATATGCTTAAATATAACAAAAAAAGCTAGATAAATAAAGATAAATTAAAAAGTAAGTCAAATAAAAAAATCAGCTCTCCTCCCTCAACTCCCATACTGTATTAATGCAATGCTATATAATACTCAACTTCCATTTTAAACAACCTGTTTCTTGATCTTCACATAAAATCACTAAAATCATGCAAATGTTGCCTCTCTTTCGCAAAAAGATAACTTTTTTATTTGAACTAGAAGTGTTTGTAAACAACTGTGTCCAAAGCCAAGTTAAATACTAAACATGGAAATGAAATTTAGATCATATCAAAGAATACTTACCTTTGAGAAGAACCTACTGAGGCCATGTAGACAGCCGGTCTGAACTGTAATTAATGAACAAGTTTCTCATGATTAACTTTTATTAAGCGGTACTCTTGAGCCCTTGAGTAGACAGGTAATGGGAGAGGCCCGGAGAGAAGGAGAGAGGGATGGAGAGCAGGAAAGGACGAGGAGGGAGACTCTCGACCCCATTATTTCTCCTCAGTCGCTCGTAAAAACAGCATCCCGTAAACTCATAAAATCCCTTCCCACTGTAACTGTGCCCTTAAGATGCAGCTTGGCGAATTAGAAGGGCACGCAATGTTCGGCAAAAGGACCCCTTCTTTTGGAAGGACCGTTATTATTTTTCATGAATAGTAATTCAGGGGCATCACGGAAGACCGATACGGACTAGTGGACGAGTAAAGGTGAGAAAAAGTTGATTTGTAATGTGTTGTACGGACAAAATGAACAGGCTCATTGAGATTCTGTTCTTTGCTGTTTCATTCTCTGTAAAAATAAGTCCTAAGTTCTCATCCCATCTCATTAGCTACATAGCTTATACTCAGTAGGGTCGCGGGGGTGCTGGAGCCCATCCCAGCAATCATCGGGCAGTGGGCAGGGGACACCCTGAATTGGTTGCCAGCCAATCACAGGGCACACGGGGACAGACAACTCACTCGCTCATTCACACCTAGGGACAATTCGGACCGGCCAATTCACCTGAAATGCATGTTTTTGGAATGTGGGAGGAAACTGGAGTGCCCGGAGGAAACCCACGCAAGCACAGGGAGAACATACAAACTCCGCACAGGAAGTCCGGAGCTGGATTTGAACCCACGCAGGAGGTTCCCAAGACATGAACTGTGCCGCACATGCGCTAACCACTGCGCCGCCGTGCTGCCCAAGTCCTAAGTTGAAAATGTTAAATCTTGGGAGGTGCCTAAAGAAAACATGAGCTAAAACTGAGCCATCCAAACCAAAAATTTGAAACGCCGAAAAGATTTAACAATGCTGGGATAATGCTGAAAGAACAACGAGATAAAATAACCCGCAAACAATGACCTGCAGTTTTGTATATATCCACTGGATGCCGCCAACGCTAAGTTCAGGAGCCTGTATTTGTCAGGGTTGCCATGGCGCCCAATTGGCCCCGCCCGTGTGGCGCCAGCTGCAGCTTGTTGACAGATTGGCTCCCTGTCAGTATTTAAACTCTGTCCTGTCAGTCCCCTTTTGCCGGTCCGTTTGCGAATCTCTGTTTTTACATGGCAAGCCATTTTTTCACCTGTCCCGGTTTTTGCTCCTGTTTGCCTCCCGCTACGATCTGTTTTGATCTCGACCATGTCTGCTCTCCCGTCCCGTATTCCGACCTGTTTTGATCTCGACTGCGTCTGTTCTCCCGTCCCGAAGAACGATCCGTTTTTGATCTCGACCCCGTCTACTCTCCTCTCCTGGCTTTTGACTTGTTTCCGTTCCCGACCACGTTTTTGCTCTTCCGTTCCCGACACCTCCATCGCTTGCCACGGAAGTCCCACCTCTGTATTCAGAGCGACCTGCTCCCCGCGACCAGCGATCATCGGAACGTGTGTGCAAGAATTTCCCTTCTTCCCAATAAAACTGTCAGAGACGTTACGCAAGTGGGTCCTGTTTCCATTCTGGTCCTGACAGTATTTCTAATTACCGTTTATCAACGAGAGAACAATCGAAGAAACAAACCATGCAGATGTTATTCTACTTAGAACAAAATTCACAGGCGTGCTGTTTAAGGTAATACGAAAAATGCGAAATTAAATAAATAGAGCCTAGGTGTCTGCAGACGTTTGAAGAAGCTTTTGCACATTTCTATTATAAATATGAAATCGAACAGTGAATTATTAAATATTTATTACCATATTCAGGTAAACATTTTTATATTGTGTTTTTTGTCACTTTTTAGTTTGCATCAGTTTCTTTAAGTTAAATAAACTGCAGTGAAAATATTTTTTTTGTTGTTTTGTTTTTTTTTCCCAACAAATGTACAGTTGACAAAGGATACATCTGTCATGATTAACGATGTGAATCACCTGTGCCCGCTCCTTTGGCGACTCTGATTGGCTCTCAGTCCCGATTTATACCCAATCCTATCTGTCCCCTTTTGTCAGTCCGTCTGCGAACCTCAGTTAACACTAGGCAAGCCTTTTTCGACCCTGACTCCCACCTGTATTTTGCTCCCGTCCGGCCCCCCGGCTTCAACCCGTTTTTGATCCTGACCACGTCTACTATCCCGTCCTGGCTTTCGACCTCTTTTTGTCCCCGACCACGTCTACTCTCCTTTCCTGGCTTACGACTCGCTTCCGACCCCGACCACGTTTTTGCTCTCCTGTCCCGGCTACTGACCCGTTTTCCGCTCCCAACACCGCTATCGCTCAGCACGGAAGAATCAGTTCCGCGTTCAGAGAGACCTGCTTCCCGCTTCCAGCAATCACCGGATCGTGGGTGCAACCCTTTCTCTTTCTTCCAATAAAACTTGTGAGAAACGCAATGCCAGTGGGTCCTGTCTCTGTTCCGGTCCTGACCAAATCAGAGTGAAGGAAAAAAAATGCAAAAATACCTCTCAATAATCGTTGTATAATCAAATCGTACACCCCTGAATTGTAATTTAATTGTGAGCCTACAAAACATATAAAAGCCATTAATTTACTATCCTCCAAGTTAAAACCATGTGACCCCTGAGATAGATAGAGTTCGATCGCCCTGAGATAAACAAAAAAGGTTCAATTAAATATTTGGATAAAAAGCCAGGTCGGTTTCTGAGTATAATCGTTCAGTATAGCTGAGAGCCTGCGAAGAAGAAATATCATAAAAGAGCCGTTCTGGGTTGGCGAGCATGCCTCGGGGCATTTGTTATTAAAATGACACTTGCACTTCAACACTGCTCAGGATCACGATCCATAAACTACTTGATGCATTTTGAATGAGAAAGGACAGCTCAAAGAATGTCCTTCGTGGCTACAGTGCAGTTTTTTGCTAAATTCTAAAGAAAAGTGAATAACTAAACGAGATTCTACATACCGTATTTTCATGACCCTTTTTGTATGAAAACGGTCATGAAAATGGCGCAATACGGCCCGGGTGCCCTCTGCTGCGGTTGCCTTAGAACAGTGTTTCCCAAGGGGGGCAGTACCGCCCCCTGGGGGCTGTGTAATGATCTGGGTGGGCGGTGAAGAAGGAGAGGGAGGTAGGGGGGCGATAGGGGCGGCAGGCCAAAGTCGAAGTCAGAAGTTCAAACTAAGTGCGGTTGTGAAACCACGAAGCACTGCGGTATTTTCAAGGTTTTGTGGTGAGTGATGGAGTTTTGGCTAACCGCAATTGTTACTGTTCGAGTTTTAAAAGTGCCGACCAATCAAAGGCAAGTTTTAATAATAGTATACGCCATTAAACACGATTCAAAGTTTGCAAGCACCACACTATGCCACACCCACCGTGTGAGCTCATTGAGTGTTATGGCGTACTCCGTAAACATAGTCCCAGAGTCAACAAACGAGAAGGAAACGAAGCTTACACCGAAGAAGGGCGGTACATCACTTGTTTGGATCTATTTTGGTTTTGATGGAGCAGACGTGAAAGAGAAGAAAACGCAGAATTTGCTTTCGCGTAGTCGCTAAGTCCAGAGGGGCGCTAGAAATACACTGTGGAGCCAAGGGGGCGCCAGCCTGCCAACGTTTGGAGACCATTGCCTTAAAACAACACCGAAAAGCATACAAGGGGGTTTATTTAAAAAAAACAGAAGTGTTTGTGTTGTTTTTTTAAATATTGATTACGAATTAAAACACACGGATTAAGACTTGTCAGAGTTCGTTTTTCAGCTTCCTCCACTTGTGAGCCACCGATTCATCAATCTTCCATTCTCTCGCAGATGCTCGGTTTCTATGTTCACACCATGGTGGGCGAAAACGCGGAAAGAATTCAACGGAGGAAAATTGTGGTTTTGGATTCAATTAATATTTTGGGGGACAACTCTGTTCACCCTCTGAGAACACAATTACTTCCAAATTGCTAGATATGCTATGACCTTAGCATCAATGAATATTTCTGCGGACAATGCATCACGCGTCTTCTTCTGCGCTAGTGGGACATGGTGGAATTCACACAGGAGACATGAATAAACAATGTATGTTCACTTTATGATGAAAACTCCCAAAGCAATCTGGAAACACCCAAAAATGCCTACCAAGCACAAAGAGCTATTTGATTGGGTGAACGGTAGAGGTGGGCGGACCTCTGCACACATAGCAAGTCCCCCTCTCTTTTACACGCCCCCAGTGCGCTGAAGGGAAAATACATCCATGCAATTTTCGTTTGCAGTATTTCGTGACATTTTTACAAGATAACTTTGCTTGCATCTTGCTTTCAAACCATTATTTAGATGGCTTGATAGATGGAACCATGAAGAAACCAAGCAACAAGGTTGACGTGACAGGTCTAAGACTAGGTAACATGAGTCTGGAAGACTGGGGCAGAAATAGGAAGGCAAAAGGGTCAAACAGGTCCAGGTTCAGAGTCAGAAGCGCAGACAATCAGGTTCCAGGTGTAGGCTTCGCGGACAATCTGACAAAGGAAGGCTGTAAGGTAGAGCTTGATTGGCAGATAATTCAGAACAGCTGGTGGTAAACAAGAACAGACTGGTGGAACAGATCAGGGTGCAGTGACAGAGCAGGGGGGTGATTGGTGCTGGTTACCGGTAGAGAGAAAGTATTTCTCTTTTTATCTATATTATTCCTCAATTTCTATATATATATATATATATATATATATATATATATATATATATATATATATATATATATATATATATATATATATATATATATATATATATATATATATATATATATATATATATATATATATATATATATATATATATATATATTGCCCTGCGATTGGCTGGCAACCAGTCCAGGGTGTCCCCTGCCCGATGATTGCTGGGATGGGCTCAAGCACCCCCGCGACCCTACTGAGGATAAGCGGTGCAGCTAATGAGATGAGATATATATATATATATATATATATAGATATATATATATATATATATATATATATATATATATATATAGCACAATGCAACAGCACTTTGAACTACCAGGATTCGTTCACCTGACAAAAGTTTGAAAAACCTTTGGGAATCAGATGTCATTATGTTGTTGTGGGCTGGGAACCGGTGAAAGCGGAAACCCTGTTTTTAGAGAAGGTCTTCTTCATGAGACACAATATGCACTTTACTTGGATGGTCTTCATCTATTCGTGTCCACACCACAAAAGCATTGCATGTAGATATTTCCAATTTGTCAGAAAATGTCACCCGTGTCATGTTCTCTTTTCATGGCTCTGGACATGCAGTCACCAACCTGTCCAAGTGGCTCGCTTGCTCTTGTTATTTAAATAAAGTTGTCCATCTCAGTCCAGCTTTCTGCAAAAGTGGATTTTACTCTTTGATTTTTTGGGGGTTTCGAATATGAAAAATACACACACACACACACACACACACACATACACACACACATACACACACACACACACACACACAATAGTGATAATCCAATGAATGCTGTTTTTTTCTGAAATGTATTCTCTAAGACTGGTGCTTACTTTAAATTGTAATTTAACGACAATAAAAAGTCTCAATATAGAGTCTGCATGATACAAATTATATTTCAAGATTTCAAAAAAATAATCAGGAATGTTATTATCGTTTCTTGATTCTGTCTGGAGAATATGCAATATAGAACTTTAAGAATAGTACAAATACTCTGAGAAAATAAGTAAGAACTGGATGAGATGATGGAGTTTCAGAAATTTTGTAGCTGCATGTGATTGCTTTTAGAATACTCTATGAAAAATTAAGAAAGGATCCTTATTCATTTATTAGATATCAGTATGGTTCATGTTTTTATTGACCGATATATGTTTCTCAATTTAGCTATTCTATGTTAGTTTTGTGTTTTTGTGTATCCAATTATTCATATTTAATACTATTATTTTTTATTCCACTAGTTCTTTTTATTTATCTCATTTCATCTCATTAGCCACACCCCTTATTCTCAGTTGGGTCGCTGGGGGGCTGGAGCCCATCCCAGCCATCTCCGGGCAGTGGGCAGGGGACACCCTGAACTGGTCGCCAGCCAATCACAGGGACAGACAACTCATTCGCTCATTCACACCTAGGGACAATTTGGACCGGCCAATTCACCTGAAATGCATGTTTTTGGAATGTGGGAGGAAACCGGAGTGCCCGGAGGAAACCCACGCAAGCACGGGGAGAACATACAAACTCCGCACAGGAAGTCCGGTAGCTGGATTTGAACCCACACAGGAGGTTCCTGAGACCTTAGAACTGTGCCGCACACGCGCTAACCACTGCCCCACCGTGCTGCCTATTGACCGATATATATTTCCTTACTTAGCTACTCTATGTCAGTTTTTTTTATCCGTGTATTCAATTATTCATATTTAATGCGATTGCTTTTTTTTCTTTTAGTTCTATTTATTTATATTGCTTTTATTTATTTAAATTTATGATTACTGATTCATTTTATTTCAATAATAAGTTCAATTTTATTTATTTTTTCCGAATGTTTACCATCTTATAGAAAAGATAAATACATGCTAATAAAATTGTCATGATTACCGATATGCATCACCTTTGGCGCCAACTGCCTCGGACCCAGATTGGCTCTCTGTCCCCATTCAAACCCACTCCTATCTGTCCCCTTTTGTCAGTCTGTCTGCAAACCTCAGTTAACACTAGGCAAGCCTTTTTTGACACACCTGTTTTTTACTCCCGTCTGTCCCCCGTCTTCGACCCGTTTTTGAGCCTGACCACGTCTACTCTCCCGTCCCGGCTTTCGACCTCGTTTTGTCCCCGACCACGTTTTTGCTCTCCTGTCCGGGCTACTGACCCGTTTTTCCGTCCCCGACACCGCCATCGCTCACCACAGAAGACCCACTTCCGTGTTCAAAGCGACCTGCTTCCCACGTACAGAAATCGCCTGATCGTGGGTGCAACCCTTTCTCTTTCTTGCGCTGTATGCAACTATAGTGCAGGACAATGGTTGGGTTTGTTCCCGAGAGTCTGTGTTCTTTCTGTTTCTTTGTAGCACTTGTTCCTGGCTGCACAACACAATCCAGCGACATCTAGTGGTCATTTTTTACAAAGTGTCCCTTTAAACAAACTCAGAACATAGGTCATCTCATACATCAGTTACAATTTTTAGCAAATGGAGGATAGGTGCAGTAATTAAACAAACACAGACCAGTGATGAACCAGGAATTTTAATTCAAAACAATTGAGCAAGCGCTAATGGAGACGCGAAAAAAACAGAACGAATAAAAGCAAAGTGAGAATATTTTCGATCACGAGGTAGTCGCCTACTACTCAAAATGCTTCCCAGTTTGGCAGAAACACAACATGCAAAGCTTTTTGCTGTAATCACCGACACGATTACCAGCATTAGCCCGATTCTCTGTTGTGAGACGGGTCGGAAATGGACGCAGGTTTTGTTTTCAGGTTGGGTCCGTCACGTTTTTTGTTACCGGACCGGCGAGGAGAGGCGAGAGGGCAAAAGGGACGTGCTGGTATAATGCATTTACTAATAACTGTTTATTAGTGTTGGTTCCCCGAGGGAGGCACTTTATGGAAATGTCTGCATATGAAGGGCAGAGGTGCGACAAGGCCACTGGGAAAATGAGTGTTTTCGATTCCCACAGTGTCCTGGACGATGCTTGTGAGGTGTCACCCTGACAACTCCGATCGGGTGTTTGTTTACGTCCGCCGAGAAGTACACGACCTACAGGTGATTTATGCAAAAACATATAATATTTTAAACAGTGTTAAGACCTGGGATGGGCGACTATGTTGAGTCAGGAGCCGCATTGGGTTAAAAACATGGCCAAGGGCATGATCCTCGAGTCAGATTTTTTTTGTATTTAATTATGAATAAATATACATGCAAAACTATATGCATGTTATATTTATTTTTTAAATATATCTGTCTCATCAAATTGGTTTTGAAATGATCCGTCACAACCAGTACAAAGGGTAGACCCAATCGCGTAATGTTTCCCACAAGTTTATTGAGATAAAGAGGAAAGGAAGCGCCTGCGATCCGGTGCTCGCTGGACGCGGGAAGCAAGACACTCACAGATCCGGAACGTGTTCCGAATGCGGAAGTGGATCTTCCGAAGCGGGAATGTGGTCGGGGTCAAAAAACAGGTCGTAGCCAGAGACAAACGGTGAAATCAGGAACGGACGGGTGGGAAACGGGTGCAAAAAGCGGAACAAACGAAACCTCTCTATGAACCATCTCTTGGAGGTGGAAGCCGGCTACCCACCAATCAAGAGCCAGTTCCCTTTGAGACAATATTTTCCTCTTTGACTCTGTTTATACAAGGCAAGCACTTTGACTCTGACTCCCGTCGGTCCCGCTTTTTGCACCTGTTTTCCACCCGTCTCCCCCACCTGATTTCGCCGTTTGTCTCTGGCTATGATCTGTTTTTTGACCCACACCACATTTTGCTTTCCGGTCCTGGCTAACGACTCGTTTTTTTGTCCCCGACCAAGTTCTGTTCTCCCGTCCAGGGTAATGACCTGTTTTTTCCATTTACTACACTACGATCTCCCGCTCCAGAAGATCCAAGATCCGGAAGGTGTTCCGAATGCGGAAGTGGATCTTCCGAAACGGGAGATTGTGGTGTCGATGATGGAAAAACAATGGTCGATAGCCAGGACAGGAGAGCAAAACGTGGTCGGGGTCAAAAACAGGTCGTAGCCAGAGACGAACGGTGAAATCAGGAACGGACGGGTGGGAAACGAGTGCAAAAAGCGGAAGAAACGAAACCTCTCTATGAACCATCTCTTGGAGGTGGAAGCCAGCTACCCACCAATCAAGAGCCAGGTCCCTTTCAGACAATATTTTCCTCTTTTGATTAGTCAAAATGCATTTTTGGGCGATTTTGTTCCGATGACTTTGAGTTTATTGAGTATAAAAAAGGTTAAAACTCTTTTGAATTTATCTTATTATTTGTAGATTTTTAAATAATTGAATGAATGCGTTCTGTGTTTTCAGTATCAACGTTTAAGCGTTGATTTTGCTTTATCTTTTCCTAATTTAAGTCATTCATAATAATACATAATAAGACATAATACATGGTAAAATATGGATTAAACAACAAAAACAACTCGAATATACATTTGGCTCGATACTGAAGATCCACTTCCGTGTTTGGATCACAATCCGAGTACGACAGCAATTTTCTTCCCGCCGCCCAGCGAACATAGGATTCTGGGCGCAGCCCTTCCACTCTCTTTTAATAAATCTTGTGGTAAACGTCACGCAAGTGGGTCCTGTCCCCGTCCTGGTCCTGACACGCACTTCTTTTTGGTGTCAGTAATATCAGAGGTAAATTATTTACTCTTTTTTAAATGAAGTAACTAGTAACGTAACCAGTGTGCCCTCCAAGCTGTGCGCGTGCGCAATTGCGCACTGCTCGCACATTCTCGGCGCACAAGAAAATCTAGCCAGCGCACAAAAATGAGGGCTCAAAATTACTTATTAAGAAGCGACTTAAGTCAAAGTTACAGTGCATAAAGGTAAAAATACACGGGTTCCCCTGACGTTGTGTCCAAAACGTGGTATTTTGAAGTCGAACGAAGTTAAGTAAAGTTAGTAGAGTATGTCGAGAACCGGCTTCTTCGGCTCGGCTCACTAAAAGGAACCAGCTCTTTCGGGTCCTTAACGGCTCTTCAGGTTGTTTTTGCTTCTATAATCCCAACATGACCAAATATTCAGTAAAAGTATGCACAAAATGACTTAAAAGAAGGGGGAATAGAACAAAAAAGAAAAAAAAAAAAACAAAATGAAAAAGTAGTGAAAAGCTGAGAAAAAAAGAAACAAAATGAAGAGAAAAAAAGAAGGAAACATTTAGAAAAATGCCAGGAAAAAAGAAAAAAAAGAAATGTAGGAAAAAAAAAATTGAGAACAAAAAGAAAAAAGTAACAGCTCAGAAAAAATAAACACAATGAGATTTTTTTTAAAGGAATTCAAAAGAAAAGCAGGAAAAAACACAGAAAAAAGAATAAAAAGTTTGTGTTGCATTCAAATAAATTCCAATTATATCAAGTGAATGCTGTTGCCAACATTGTCCTTCCACTAAAAAATGTGATTAAGTACAGTTCTGTATCTTAGAACCGACTAAATAAGCCCCCCAAAATGTTAATATTATGGGACAAAATATATCAGGAAATAAAAAGAAATGGATATCTTGTGAAAGAATTGTAAGAAAAATAAAACATTTGTAGGCCGTACAACCTTTGCAATAGTACATGAGTCAATTAATTCAAAAGAGAAAAAAAAATTGCATTGCCGGAAACTCAGCAAAATGTCACTTGATGTCAAGTTTTGGACATGTTTGATAATTAATTATCTTGCCACACTTGGGATTATGGTTGCTCACTGTAGTTTCAAGCGTTGCTCACCGACTTTGTGTGATTGCTCAGACCCGTGGAAAATTACAGGGAACATTGACCGTAACTAATTCCTTTTTTTTTCATTCCCGTTACCAAAACACAAGCATTTTTCATTTTATTTTTTAAAGTGAAGCAAGGGGCAGCACGGCGGCACAGTGGTTAGCGCATGTGTGGCACAGTTCAAGTCATGGGATCCGAATGCGTGGGTTCAAATGCAGCTCCAGACTTCCTGTGCGGAGTTCGTATGTTCTTCCCGTGCTTGCGTGGGTTTCCTGCGGGCGCTCCGGTTTCCTCCCACACTCCAAAGACATGCATTTCAGGTGGATTGGCCGGTCCAAATTGTCCCTAGGTGTGAATGAGCGAGTGAGTTGTCTGTCCCCGTGTGCCCTGCGATTGGCTGGCAACCAGTTCAGGGTGTCCCCTGCCCACTGCCCGATGATTGCTGGGATGGGCTCCAGCACCCCCGCGACCCTACTGAGGATAAGCGGTGCAGCTAATGAGATGAGATGAGATGAGAAAGTGAAGCAAGTTATATATCCCCAGTTCATTGACACGCACTCATCCATATGCAGCACACAACCCCTTCGTCTGATACTTTGCTAAGGTGTGATCTTGCACTTGCTTGCATACATTAATTAGAGACGTTGGAACGCAAAAAAAAAAAAAAAAAACTAAAACTGAGGTGCACTAATGAACTTCCAGTGACACGACAAACACATCTTTGCAGTCACAGCAGTTCCTCATTTGCATATCGTGCCATCATCCTGACCGATTCAGACAAACAACAGGTAATTTGCCTTGTGTTCTAAGAGTGTGTTGATATTTGTCAAATAGGTTTGGCCATTGTAATTCAGATTGGATTGTTCATGTTTACCATATCAACTGCGGGATATTACTCTGCGTCGACGTCGAATGCGGTGCACGGGAATGGTCAATCACCAATCATGAAGATCACAAAAATATCATAATGACTGATTAGTTTCACCTGTGCCAGCATCTGCGGGCTTCCTGATTGGTTCCCCGTCCAACTTAAGCTCAGTCCTTTCACTCGCCGGTTGTCAGTCCGTCAGCAAACCTCTGTTTCTACAAGGCAAGCATTTTTGACCCTGACTCCCGTCGGTCCTGCTTTTTGCACCCGTTTTCCAAATAGCCCACCCACCTGATTTTGCCAGTTGTCTCCGGCAACGACCTGTTTTTTGACCTCGACCACGTTTTGCTCTCCCGTCCCGGCTTACGACTCATTTTTTTGTCCCCGACCACGTTCTGCTCTCCCATCTTTCTGTCTACTATACTACGATCTTGTACGTTTGTCTCCGGCAACAACCTGTTTTTTGACCCCGACCACGTTTTGATCTCCCGTCCCGGCTTACGACCCATTTTTGATCCTGACAACGTTTTGCTCTCCTGTCCCGGCTATCGACCTGTTTTTTCCGTCTTTGACACCATGATCTCCCGCTCCGGAAGGTCCACTTCGGCATTTGGAACACGTCCAACGAGTTCCGGATCGCGGGCACTGCCTTTAATTTCAACTGTGCCCGCTCTGTGCCGACCACGTTCTGCTCTCCCATCTTTCTGTTTACTATACTACGGTCTCCCGCTCAAGAAGGTCTACTTCCGCATTCGGAAGACGTTCCAATTCTGTGAGCGGCTTGCTTGCCGCGTCCAGCAAGTACCGGATCGTTGGGCGGTGCCTTTAACTTCACCTGTGCCTGCTCTTTTGTCCCCAGCCGCTCCTGGCTTCCTGATTGGTTCCCCGTCCTACTTAAGCTCCGTCCTTTCACTCACCTGTAGCCAGTCTGTCAGCGAACCTCTGTTTCTACAAGGCAAGCTTTTTTTACACTGACTCCCGTCTGTCCTGCTTTTTGCACCCGTTTTCCAAATGTCCCACACACCTGATTTCGCCGTTTGTCTCCGGCAACAACCTGTTTTTTGACCCCGACAACGTTTTGCTCTCCTGTCCCGGCTTACGACTCATTTTTTGTCCCCGACCACGTTCTGCTTTCCCCTCTTTTCGTCTACTACACTACGATCTCCCGCTCTGGAAGATCCACTTCCACATTCAGAACACATTCCAATTCTGTGAGCGGCTTGCTTCCCGCGTCCAGCAAGTACCGGATCGCGGGCACTGCCTTTAATTTCACCTGTGTCCGCTCGTTTGGCACCAGCCGCTGCTGGCTTCCTGATTGGTTACCCGTCCTACTTAAGCTTCATCCTTTCACTTGCCTGTAGTCAGTCCATCAGCGAACCTCTGTTTCTACAAGACAAGCATTTTTGACTCTGACTCCTGTCGGTCCTGCTTTTTGCACCCGCTTTCCAAATGTCCCACCCACCTAATTTCGCCGTTTGTCTCCGGCAACGACCTGTTTTTTGACCCCG
The DNA here is from genome assembly GCF_059441175.1 of Urocampus carinirostris. Classification (NCBI taxonomy): domain Eukaryota; kingdom Metazoa; phylum Chordata; class Actinopteri; order Syngnathiformes; family Syngnathidae; genus Urocampus; species Urocampus carinirostris. The sequence goes on from NC_142361.1 coordinate 34,247,525, forward strand.
ACCACGTTTTGCTCTTCCGTCCCGGCTAACGACCCATTTTTTATCTTGACCACGTTTTGCTCTCCTGTCCCGGCTACCGACCTGTTTTTTCTGTCTTCTACACCACGATCTCCTGCTACGGAAGGTCCACTTCCGCATTCGGAACACGTTCCAATTCTGTGAGCGGCTTGCTTCCCGCGTCCAGCAAGTACTGGGTCGCGGGCACTGCCTTTAATTTCACCTGTTTCCGCTCGTTTGGCACCAGCCGCTGCTGGCTTCCTGATTAGTTCCCTGTCCTACTTAAGCTCCGTCCTTTCACCTGCCTGTAGTCAAACCGTCAGCGAACCTCTGTTTCTACAAGGCAAGCATTTTTTACCCGTTTTCCACCAGTCCGTTCCTGATTTCCCCGTGTGTCTCCGGCTAAGACCCGTTTTTTGACCCCGACCACGTTTTGCTCTCCCGTCCCGGCTAATGACTTGTTTTTCCGTCTACTACACTATGATCTCCCGCTTCGGAAGATCCACTTCCGCATTCGGAACACGTTACGATTCTGCGAGTGGCTTGCTTTCCTGCCTTTCCTCTATATCTCAATAAACTTGTGGTTAACGTTACACATCTGAGTCCCACTTTTGGCCTAGTCGTGAAACGTATACTCCAGAAAATAAGGTATTTAGGAAATACGTGTCAATATCAATATATCAAAGTGTTTTGTTTTATTGTTATTGTAAAATGTGGAGAAAAAGGGTGCATATAACCAGGGTTGGGTAGGGTTACTTTAACTGGATTACTTTCAATTACTTTTGGATTATTCCAATACCAAATATGCTAATCAAAGACAAAATAAATTAAATATGAATAAAATTACCAAATTTTGTGCATGCTTGGGGAGTAACGGACAGGGTTGGGTAGGGTTACTTTAACTGGATTACTTTCAATTCCTTTTGGATTACTCCAATACCAAATATGCTAATAAAAGACAAAATAAACTAAATATGAATACAATTATGACTCACAACACATGGTAAGCTTTCTCTCCTGGCTTTGATCTCTTTGATCTCCGGCAAAACTAACATCAAATGCGACAGAAACAAAATGAAAATAAATCCAAATCAATCATTTTTGCTGTTCCATGTATTCCAAGCCTGCACTAAATTTACTAATTTTATTCATACCAAATATGCTAATAAAAGACAAAAGAACTAAATATGAATACAATTACGAGCTGTTTGGATTTATTTTTCATTTTGTTTCTGTGGCATTTTATGTCAGTTTTGCCGGAGATCAAAGAGATCAAAGCCAGGAGAGAAAGCTTACCACGTGTTGTGAGTCATCATTTTATTCATATTTAGTTTCTTTTGTCTTTTATTAGCATATTTGGTATTGGAGTAGTCCAAAAGTAATTGAAAGTAATCCAGTTAAAGTAACCCTACCCAACCCTGCATATAACTCTTTCTACATGCAAGACTTCACGTATGTGGCATGCCAACAAAAATAGACTGCACAGTGTCCTGTTAGCGCTCTAATCATTGGACTTTCAGTAAGCGTGTGAGTTCTACCGCTTGCAGCAAGACTTAGATGACAACTATGATTTTTGGCTACATATGAGGTGGAAAGGAGCCACGGTGAAGGGATTAGGGATATGTTACGGGATACACTATGAAAAGGGAGAACCGAGGGGATTGTGGAGAATTTTTCAAGTTGTAATAATCCAATGTTCCTTAATTTTCTTTTTTGATGTTATGCGGTTGAAAAGATGGTGGCTGTGAGGTCCGCTTTTTTGTTAGCTCAGCCCAAAAAAATGCATCCTGAACGTTAATACTTTAACATAAAAACATTTTTGACATCATTCATGCTCTATAAGTGGGAGAAAAAACATGTATTTTATTGTTATTATTATTATAATTAATATTATTATTATTATTAGTAGTAGTAGTAGTAGTAGTAGTAGTACCGCTTATCCTCAGTTGGGTCGCAAGGGTGCTGGAGCCCATCCCAGCAATCATCGGGCAGTGGGCAGGGGACACCCTGAACTGGTTGCCAGCCAATCGCAGTATTATTATTATTATTATTATTATTATTATCATCATTATTATTATTATTATCATTTTTATTATTATTATTATTATATTTGATCTGAAAATAATGCATTTTGTTTTTTACATCATGTTATGATCTTTTCTTTTTAATTAATTCAACCCTCTATTAAGGTATACTTTTCAAAACAATAATTGTATGTGCTTTTTGTGTTGGAAAAGTGGTTAGAAAATAGTGTTAAGTAAAAAAACAAAACAAAAAACAAAAATCCAAAGAAGACGCACAGAAAACACAAGAAAAATGGATAAGTGGTTAGGAATTAAGCCAAAACCTCAACCCCATAAGAAATGTTCAAAAGAAGCTAACAAAATGTATGATGCAACAAAACGTAAACGTACAATAAAAGAATCGTGGAAAGAGGAGTTCATGTGGCTTGTAGCAGACAAGGCAACGCAAACATTGCATGAATGAAGATGAGTAAATACAGGAAAATACTGATGACAGACAGAAAACAGCGATGTCATATACATGCAATGAATGTTATAAGTAGATTTATAAGAAACTTAATTTTAAAGTGTTGTTCTGTTATATATTCTGATTATCAACCCTTAATACTTTGCAACAATGTTTTTTGTTTTTTTGGGGGGAGTAGTCGCCTTATTGTGTTTCAAGTTGTGAAAAATGGGGAAGGCAACTTTATGGCTGCCCTGTCTGTCTGTCTGTGTCTGTCCGTCTGTCTGTCTCTCTGTCTATCTATCTATCTATCTATCTATCTATCTATCTATCTATCTATCTATCTATCTATCTATCTGTCTGTCTGTCTGTCTGTCTGTCTGTCTGTCTGTGTGTCTATCTATCTATCTAGCTAGCTAGCTAGCTAGCTATCTTTCTTGCTAACTGTCTCGTCAGTCTGTCTTTGAAACTACATCACCTTTCTCAGTGATGTCGCAGAGGGATTTTAATGTATTTAGAACTAAAAAAGCTTCCTAACCACATAATACCTACCTACCCACTGACCTAATACCTGTCTGTCTATTTATCCAAAATGTGTATCATGTATTTGATGTATATAATTTCCCCATGAAACATATACTTTTTAATGTACATAGTATTATTCTAAAACCATTATTATACTTATTATTATGATGATTACAGTAAGTGAAGCTACATCCCCTTTCTCAGCGTAGGTCTTGATTCATGGAACCCATTCATTCAATGTAAACAGAAAAGCGTGTCAGCTATGCCGACCGAGGCTTATAGTAAGGCGGGATATTCATCATTCCACACAAAAATGTAAAAAACTCATCTATCCTTAAGTTAAATGAAATCAAAGAGCGACGGAAAGGATATGTCTTGCTACAGCATTTTCCCTTTCAAATGAGTGAAGATAAGACTGCCACGTGGATTGAGCAAAATTTGTGCGGAACTGCTAAGGAGACTAATTACTGGCTGAACAGGGCAGGCACAGGCTGCTCATGTCAAAAAGGACAGAGCCACTTTTTAGGCATCAAAGTGCATTCATATCATAGCACAAAGGAGACGGAGGCCAAGGGGACCGCAAGAGAGCGTGGCACTACGTGTAAATGGAGGAGCCGGCTAATGAAAGATGTAGAGACGTATTATGGGACACTCTCCTCGGGCCCTCGCTTCTGAGATTTTGGTAGCGTGGTTGTGTGGGCAGATGGCCCCGTGTCGTTGTACGCCGAGATAAAGGAGGAAATGCTAAACATGGAGAGGAGGACGTGAGAATGGAAACAAATGAGGGGATGAGATGTAATGACTTTGTGGGGTAAGAAGAGTGGGATATTATTAGGGGATGCAGGATTCATAAGTTTATTCTGTTTTTAAGAGTAGACATCTGGAAAGGGATGGCATTGAATAGTACAGTGGAACCTCGGTTCTCGACCATAATGTAGAGCGCCAGCTTTGAGACTGGGAGGTCTCTGGTTCGCGCCTCGGCCGAGTCATACCTAAGACTTATAACATTGGTAAAATGGCGGCGCCCTCTGTTGGCTGCGGCTGCATCGGCTCGCTACAACGGGTCAGGTGTATCGACATTTCGTTCTGTGTACATTGTTACAAAGAATGACAATACAAAGGAAATTATTATTATTATTATTATTATAATGCGTTCCAGAACCCTGTTCGAAAACCGATTTGGTCGATCACCGAAAATCGTTTTTCCCATTAAAAGTAATGTAAAATTGTTTTAATCCGTTCCAACAACCTTGAATGTTTACCATGACCTTGAACATGAAGCTAACCCAGGCTAATCGTACGTTAGCGTAATCTTCCGTACGAAAGATTACGCTAACATGAACGTGTAAAAATTAAAAAAAAAGATTATGAATAGGATTTCTTACCTTTGTGGTGGACGGTGGGGAGAGAAAAATCATCAAAAGTTTTTCAACCTCTTCCAAAACTTGCTTATAGCGCTAACTTCCTTAGCCGCATCACTCGATTTAACAGCCTCCTTATTCTTTACTATCGTACTGATAGTAGATTTAGCCATGCCGTATTCACTAGCAAGATCGGAAATTCGTACACCTCTTTCATATTTAGCTTTTATGTCTTTCTTAAAGGCAATAGTTGTACGAACGACTTGTTTTTTTTCACCTGTCCTGCTTGCACCGACCTTCTTCGGAGGCATAATTAGGGGCTAAAACACCCGTACGCCGCTCAGCATCGCACTCTAGCGTACTGGCGTTCGAACTCCGATTTATTTGACCGAACAGCGAAGCAAGAATTTCTCGAAATTTTTGGTCGAACACCGATTTGTCCGAACTGAGAGGCGTTCGAAAACCGTGGTTCCACTGTAGTTCAATATTTTGATGATATCATGTTAAGATTTTTGAGTTTTCTCTTGCCCTCACTTAGGTTTTAGATCAGGGGATGGTATAATCATAGTCTATGGTTGTCATGGTTTCCATGGCGCCCAGTTGGCCCCGCCCGTTTGTGTCACAGTTCCATGGTGCCCAATTGGCCCAGCCCATGGGGGGCCAGCTGCGGCTCGTTGAGGGATTGGATTTCTGTCTATATGAAGCTCAGCGCTCTCTTGCTTCGGTTTTCAGCCCGTCAAACGAACTTCTGCCCCACAAGACGTGGGTTCTGACTCGGTCCTGTTTTCCTGTTGATATCTTCAGTCCGGTATTGTTCCCGTTTATTTTTGTCCTGTTTAATTTCGGGTTCCAGTTTTGTTTCTGTCTATTTTGGTCATTTTTATTGTTTTCTCCAGTTTTCGTTTCCGTCTAGTTTTCCCTGTTGGTTATCCTTATCCTGATCTGTTGTCAATCCTGTCTGTTTTTCTGTCCGGTATGACCCCATCATCTGCGATTGGCTGGCAACCAATCAGGGTGTCCCCTGCCCACTGCCCGATGATTGCTGGGATGGGCTTTAGCACCCCCGCGACCCTACTGAGGATAAGCGGTGCAGCTAATGAGATGAGATGAGATGAGATGACCCCATCATATTACTCGGGCAATAGGAATCGGTCTTGTCGGTATCTGGCTTCCTGTCCTTCCACGCTAGACTGGCTTCCTAACGTGCATGACTCCCCACTTCCTGTAAAATAAAAGCCTTGTGTGAAACAGTCATGCGATTGGGTCCTGTTTCTGTTCAGGTTCTGACAATGGTTTGCAATAATCTGTGATCTGTGCAGCCCTTTGAGACTCCTTATGATTAAGGGCTATACAAATAAACATGATTATTATGATTATTGTGCGCTGTCGTTCATTGTTTTCAATATTATATCATTGTTGTTATCATAATCATGTTCCTGTTCTTTGATTACTGCACCCTTCAGGACGGATCTGCCTATGTAACCTAGGATATGAAATAAAAAGATAGGGTTTTCAGGGGAAGAAATATAAAACAGATTGGACTTTCTTATATGAAGGTACTGTTCTTCATGCAGGTTTAAAATCAATTGATGTCTTTTCTTCTTATTTTGAGTCCTTACTAAAGTTTAAACGTATAGAAGCTGGTAATGCAGGTGGATCCATCTCTGTCCCATATCCAATCAAAAGCTCCTGAAAATAAACCAACAACCTATCATTAAAATAACAATTATATTTTTTGTAAAAATGTTCGGCAGCATGCATATCTTACACAAGTAAAAATTGTAAAATAAAATCAATAATCTCTGCTATCCCCATTTTTTTAGTATCCATTCATTTTTCCGAGAAACTTTAAACTTCTAAATGGCTTTGTGTTTAGTGGTTGACTGAGCCTATTTTAACCTCTAAACATCACATCCTTGTAATAACATAGTTATAACATAGTTATAACATAGTAATAACATAGTACAAATTAAAATGATGAATATAGTACGAAAAAAAACATTTATGAATATAAAAAAATGTGTCTTTGGCACCAGATGACTTAAAATGAGTAAAATGTATTAATCTGATTTCAGAAAAAAATCTGCTATTTTGGTAATAAAAATTGGTATTACTGCAGTTGACAAAAGTATAAGTTTCCTCACAAGGAGAAAAAATTATTAAATGAATAAATATATGATTTTAATAAATAGATGAATAGCAATAAAAACAGATCTAATGTGCCTTTCCACCAAAACAACACAAGTAATTAAACAAAATATTAAGGTACATAAATACATAATCAAACAGTAAACTGCTTTGGAGAGCCGCAGAAACATAATATGCGATTTCCATGGCCTTTATTCCGTGAAAGCAAATGCTGTTATGTGATTATATTCAAGGCCACCAGACTACGTTAAAAAATACTATAATTTACAACATAGATCACAGGATCTATTTTTGATAAATCTACAATTTCTTGATTGATTGGTCAGTACATTCATTTTTTCTTGTCCAAGGCCTCCATCTTCATAAACAGGCAGGATTTGAATGGAGGGAGCGTGTGGAGTCAAATATATCACTACAAAGTAATGTGGAACATGTGTGAAACGTCTACGTCGGTCGCTAAACGGGGCTGGCACGTCCTCAGTCCCCCCTAAAATTTATTGCTTAACCCCAAGTGGCCCCACGCTTGGACATTTGGTCTACAGCATCGTTGGAACGTTTATTAAAGAGGATGCTGAGCACTGTGGGCTGCGGGCCAGGCTTCTGGAATGTTCCTGGACCACATCAGATTATAGACTTGAGGAATCTGCAATGCATTTGTGTATAATCAAGAACATTTGCAAGGACTTGTGAAGCCATTTTAAGGAAGAAGTGAATGCAAATGCAAATTTTCTGCTTTATCAAAGAGAACAGTTAATACTTTGCTGAAAACACTGTAAATGTTAAAATACACCCTAATCTGTTGTTGGTTTATGCAGAGGTTAGGTAAACCTTGAAATGCTGAGTTCTCCTGCAAAATACACTTACCGTAAATTCCGGACTATAAGCCGGGGGGGAGGCTTTGTAAGGGTTATTGTTCTATATTCGTTATCAATTATCCATTATCCATTATCGGTCAATTCATAATTCACTACAAAGCCACGGGCCGAGACAGTTGTTCTCAGCCCATAGGCCGAGTCAAGGTCCTAGCCACAGAGCCAAGCAGCGATCAGTGCGAAAGCACCGTTCCCGGTGGTACTGCAATACCGGGCCTGATGAAGTACACAGTCAGATCCACAGTTCGACGATCTACCGTGAATTTCACATTTGCGGGGTGCCTTGCTTACTACAAGCACGGAGTGTTTTTTTTAACAAAACTGTTTACTGTGTTGCGAGCTTGTTCCTAGCAGCGTTTTGCTACCCTTCACAGGCACGGTTTGGGATGAAAGTTATAATATTTTTATTAAAGCTTTGAAAACTCTCTCGGTGTACTGTCTTTCTTTGTAAATATGTGTAACCATGTATAATATGTATTTACAACTGTATATTTTTGTAATGTATTTATTTTAGAAACTTATTCTTATATGATTTGTACGAGCAATTGAGAAAGAAGGGGCGGGGCAAACACGGACTGACTGGAAGTGGAGTAAAGGTGAGACGTGTTTGTGGACGCGGCCGACAATAGTGGAAATAAAATTTTCCCACCCTTACCTTTGGAAATATACACTTGCAGCATGTCAACCCCTGCATTTACCAGCTGGCAGAGACAGGAGGCAGAGACGGGAGGCAGCGTCGTGGCCGTCATAGACTTTCTGGACTGGTTTGCAGGCTGGGGGCGTCGTTGATGTCATGCACTTTCCGGACATTTTCAACATCTTACCTTATGTTTACTATTATGTGTACAGTAATGCTAATTGTAATTCACCCTGGTCAATCCTGGAAGGGGGATTACCACATGTGAGGTCCTTTCTCAAGGTTTCTCTTTTCTCCTCACACTGAGGTTTTTGAGTTTTCCTTGTCCGCATGCTGGTTTAAGATCAGGTAATTGTGTAATTTTGTAACTGTAATCCTGTGCAGTCCTTTGAGACATTTTTGTGATTAAGGGCTATATAAATAAATTTGACTTGACTTGACTTGACTTGACTTTTTTCCTTGGATTACTTTCAACGAGCACCCGGACTCTGCAGGTCTGCATTAAATTTTAAGTACCGGCATCATGTCCGTTTATTTTGCCGGCTGTGTTCAGTGGACTTTGTCGGGTATGGGCTAATGTCGTGTTTGTATCACGTTTTTGCAATATGGGCGCATGCGGCTTATATACAGGTGCGGCTTGTGTATGTACAAAATTGGTTTTCCTCCTGAAATGTAGTGGGTGCGGCTCATAATCAGGTGCGCTCTATAGTCCGAAAGAGTGATTTCAACCAGGCTCAAAACAAACTGCAGTCTAATTGATGTACTAATTTATCCATGTGTTTTTCTGAGTAGGCTTTAATTAAAATACAATTAGGGCGACTACGTATGATAATTTCATTTCATTTCATAATTATAGTGTGCACAGTCCTTCAATAATAAAGTATTTGTATGAAATGATAAATATTCATTGGTATTTTATGGTGTGTCATGGCTTTTTTTTAACGTAAATTCAATTGTACTTTGTATCTGAATTGCATCTGGGTTGCAATATTTCTTTCCAAAACTGTTCAGATTGAACACCGAACAAATCCTAATAAGCAGAATATTTTCACGATTGCCCATTGCCCTTATCTGTGCCCGCTCGTTTGGTGCCTGCTGCTGCTGGTTGCCTGATTGGCCCTCATCCTATTTGAACTCAGTGCCCTCATTCACTCCTTGTCAGTCCGTCAACGAACCTCTGCACTTGCAAGGCAAGCATTTTGACTCTGTCCGGTATCCTGCTCGTATATCCAGTATCCGGTATCGATCCCGTCTGTCCCATTCTGTCTGGTATCTTGCTCGTGTATCCAGTATCCGGTATCGATCCCGTCTGTCCTGTCCCGTCCTGTATACTGCTTGTGTATCCAGTATCAGGTATCGATCCCGTCTGCCCTGTCCCGTCTGGTATCCTGCTCATTTTTCCAGTATCTTGTATCGATCCTGTCTTTCCCGTCCTGTCCTGCATCTTGCTTGTGCATCTTGTATCTGGTATCGATCCGTCAGTCCGGTCCTGTTCAATATCTTGCACGTGTATCCTGTATCCGGTATCGATCCGTCCGTCCCGTCCTGTCCGGTATCTTGTTCGTGTATCCAGTATCTACAGAGATGTCAAACCGGACAAAATTATTTTGGATGAGCAAGGTAAGTGAAGTTGACACTAGTTTTTCAGGAGGTAGAGCGCTCGTCTTGGGATCAAGAGATCGCAGGTTCGATTCCCGGCTCCTCCGTGTTATATGTGTCTTTGGACAAGACAATGAATTTCTAATGCCCCCAATAAGCAGGTCGGCGCCTTGCATGGTTGTATGGCTGCTATTGGTGTGTGAGTGTGTGTGTGAATGGGTAAGTGTGAAGCACATTGTAAGGCGCTTTGGGAGGTCTTCATTGACTTGAAAAGTGCTGTATAAATGCAGACCATTTACCATTTACCATATCCGGTATCGACCCCATCCGTCCCATCCTGTCCGGTATCTTGCTTGTGCATCCTGCTTTCGGTATCGATCCCGTCTGTCCTGTCCTTTCCGGTATCTGGCTTCTGTATCCGGTATTGGTCCCGTCCTGTCCAGTATCCTGCTAGTGTATCCTGCCTCCGGTATCGGTCACGTCTGTCCTGTTCTGTCTCGTATCTCGCTCATGCATCTTGTATCTGGTATCGATCCCAACGAGCCGATCCTGTCCTTAAACCTTGGTGAGGAAACGCTACGCGTTTGAGTCCGGCGTCTGTTCGAGTTCTGACAAACATAACAATAAAACAAATCGTTTTTTCAAAAATTACATCTTAAATCAACAAACTTTGGAGTTCTCAACTTTGCTACTGCTGCTAGGTAGAAATGATGTCTATGCTGAAATATTGCATTTGGCTGACAGATTACAGCGAGTCCCAACAAGTACAGAGCAGTGCAGTCTACCATCACTACCTCAGTGATCCACCGGTAGATCACCATATAGGTAACGAGTATTGAAGTACTAAGGTGACAGGCCCAGAATTGGTGCTTAAAACCATTTCTGACGATAAAATTGAACACAACTCAAAATACATAATTATGACTACATAAATGAAGAAGTTATGGATAAACACATTTTAAACTCACAACCATATATATACTGTACTTTACTATCTATATATACCGTGAAAGATTTTATACATTTGACCATAAAGGATTTTATACGATTAAATACATTTACTTACATTTATTGAATGCAATGAAGATTTTCACCAAGTAGGCTCAAGTTCAATGAAAGGTCACGCTGATCCGAATACAGAATAGTTTGTCTAGTTATGTTGATAACAGGACTCTGACAGAGGACGGCAGGCATTGTTTTGATAAACGCTCTGCTGTTATGAGTTTTTCAGACATCAGGACGCTCTTCTCCGAGATGGTAAAGCCCACGTGGGGGGCTTCCCTGGCACGCCCATGGAAGGAGCCGACACACCCGCTTGCGGAAAAAACGTTGGCCGAGAGAAGAAAGCGAGATATCGAGAGAGGAGGCTTGACAGAGACTCGAGCGACAGTAATTCAGCTAATTCGGCCATATTTGATGAAGTTCACTTAGTTAAATTGTTTAAAATATTAAATCAAGCGCGCATTGTTAGGTGGATGTAGGTTGTGTTTGATTAATGGAGTCAGATAACTAATTCGAACAATTTGGTAAACGGTACATTTTAATATTTAATTCCTAACAACCGGTATACTAGGATGCCTGTAATGTTCTAACGCCGGGTTCAAAAGTATTAGTAATAGGTTAGGCCGAGCAAATGAGAACATAGACGAATTAACTAATTAAGCTAATTCCCATTTCGGAACAGCGTGTGATTTCCATGGGCATAATGGCGCTTGTCAAGTATATTGTTGTGTTTGTCAGGACGGCCTTTGCCTTCTGCTCTCACCTGCTCAAACACATCCATTAGAATGCATTATGGAAATTCTGTTGTTTTTTTGAGGCGCGCATTTATCGGAGGCCTTCATTTAGCAAATTATGTATCCTTCCTCGCTCTGTTTTTACATGATTTCCCCGCCATCAAGGCGTTAGGGTTCAGAAAACGAAAGAGGGGAAGAAAAAGGACGGGACACAGTTCTTGATTCAAGGTTACAGCGGGCTGGAATTTGAGAAGAAGTACCTATTACAGATACACCTTTCAAAGGAAAATTGGAGCCGGCTAGCTTTTAAGGACGACATGCTAATGTCAAAAAGGCTTTTAGTCGGGGAGGACAGGGCCACTGAAAAGGTTGTTGTGTTACGTTCATGCGGGATAATTTGAACTTGTGTTTAGGTTAATGCAAGCAAAATATTGATGGCAAGATTTTTCTTGTGTAAGACTGTAAGGTCAGGATGTGGAAATCCATTGTTGCTACTGTTAGCTTGATGTATGTTTACATGCGGGATGAGAAAGTGGAATGTACAGTAAGACTAGGCAGGTATTCTTTAATTATTTTAGGCATTGATGTCAAAAACCGGAACCGGATCAGGACCCAAACGCGTGACGTTCTCACACAAGCCTTTTATTTTACGGGAAATGTGGAGTCTTGCACGTTAGGCAGCGGTCTGGCGTGGAAAGACAGGAAGCCAGAGACAGACGAGATTGATTCCAATTGCCCGGGCAGATATCGGACGGATGGGGTCGATACCGGACAGGACGGGACAGACAGGATTGATAATGAAACAGGATATCGAAATAAACAGCACAAACTAGACGGGAACGAAACATGAAACCGATGTTTATCAGGATAAAATAAACGGGAACAATACCGGACAGGAATTACCAACAGGAAAACAGGACCCATGTCTTGCGGGGCAGAGGTTTTTTGACGGACTGACCATAGGTGACAGAAAGGAGTGGGTTTAAATAGGGACAGGGAGCCAATCAGTTAATGAGCCGCAGCTGGCGCCACACGGGTGGGGCCATTTGGGTGCCATGGCAACCGTGACAATTGATGCACACAAAGACTGAGTGGTGGGTTGAATATCTTGAGATCAGAGAAAAACAATTCACAGTTTATGGACCCCTTAACGGCATGGGTCTCCGGGCACCAATGGAGTCTGGACAACCTTCCCCACTGTTGACGGTTTCTGGCCTTTTTTTGTGTCGTGGTGAAGTTGGCACCAGTCCATTCCCTAACGTTGTCAGCCCGGTTCTTTTCCGGTCTTCCTCTCCTGCCCTGAAGAATTGTTGTTGTGGAATGTGGATAATAACTAATGATAAGTATGTAGGCATCTCGTGAAAGTCGTGGGATGACGTTGTTCCAAGAGGACCCGTTTATTTTTGGTCCTGTTTAATATCTGTTCCCAGTTCTTCTCTAGAATGTGGTGAGGGTGGGTGGGGGGAGGTGGGCTCTCCTCATCCTCCGCAGGAAGTACAGGCGCTGTTGTGCCCTCTTCACCAGTGATGCAGTGTTCACAGACCAGGTGAGTTTGTCTGTGATGTCCACCTCCACAGACTTGTTGTTGATGAGAAGTGGGGCATGGTTGGGCTGTTTTTTCCTGAAGTCGATAATGATCTCTTTATTTTTGTCAACATTCAGGACCAAGGTGTTGACTCTGCACCAGCCCACCAACTGCTCCACCTCCTCTCTGTAGGCCGGGTCGTTGTCGTCCCTGATGAGACCCACCACTGTTGTGTCGTCCGCAAACTTCACGATGTGGTTTGTGGCTAACCCAGGGACGCAGTCGTGTGTCATCAGGGTGAACAGCAGGGGGCTCAGGACAGAGCCTTGGGGGGAGCCCGTGCTGAAGGTGATGACATTGGAGATGTTCTGACCAAGCCACACTGACTGGGGTCTGTCAGTGAGGAAGTCCAGCAGCCAATTCCGCAGGGGGGTGTTGAATCCCAGGAGTCTCAGTTTGTCTACCAGGTGTTGTGGGATGATGGTGTTGAATGCTGAACTGAAGTCCAGGAACAGCATCGGCACATGACAGCATCCGCACATGTTGTGGTGCTCATGGGCAGGTGCGCATTTTTGGCGAAAATATCATTCTGCCCCTGGATGACATGCTTAAGATATCCGTGTAATAGAATTAGCTGGAGAGTCCACTCCGTATTAACATAATATGGGCTCCAAATGTAAATCATCTTTCTGCCAAACGGAATGTGCATGTGAATTTTCTGTCTTGCTCCACCTTGCTTGTATCAATTTTCACTCATGTACATTTGCACAATGGCAATGTCCACTCTATCTTTCTGTGCTTCCTCCGGAAGTCATACTTATCATGTGTATTATGCAACCATGACAGCCTGTGATAGGGTGATCTGGATACAGAATAAACTGGGTATAATTTGGAATAATTGGGTCTGAAGCTTATAATAAAGTTTCGTGTTTTATAGAGTAAATAGTAACTTGTTTCACTGACCAGTTGTCATGATTGCCGATGTGATGCACCTGTGCCCGCTCCTTTGGTGCGAACTGCCGCGGACTGTGATTGGCTCTCTGTCCCTATTTAAACCCACTCCTATCTGTCACCTGTGGTCAGTCTGTCTGCAAACCTCAGTCTACTCCAGGCAAGCCTTTTTCAACCCTGACTCAACAACTGTTTTTGCTCCCGACCACGTTTTTTGCTCTCCTGTCCCGGCTACTGACCTGTTTTTTTTCCGTTACCGACACCGCCATCGCTCGCCACAGAAGTCCCACTTCCGCGTTCAAAGCCACATGCCACCCGCGACCAGCGATCACCAGATCGTGGGTGCAATCCTTTCCTTTCTTCCCAATAAAACTGAGGGAAACGTAACTCAAGTGGGTCCTGTCTCTGTTCTGGTCCTGACACCAGTTCCTTAATTTTGATAGTATCAAAATAACTCTGATGAGGACCAAAACTCAATGGTTGTCAGCACCAGAATGGAAACAGGACCCAATTGCGTTACATTTCCTACAAGTTGTATTGAAGGAAAGCAGAAGGGCTGCACCCACGATCCAGTGTTTGCTGGAGGCGGGAAGCAAATTGCTCTCGTACTCTGATTCTGATCCAAACAGGGAAGTGGATCTTCCGTAGCGAGCAAAAACATGGTCAGGGACAGAAACGGGACGTAAGCCAGGACGGGAGAGCAGACGTGGTCGGGATAAAAACAGGTCATAGCCGGAGACAAACGGAAGCAAAAACTGGACAGGCTAGCCTAGTATCCACGGAGATTCGCAGACAGACTGACAAAAGGAGAGTAACAGGACTGGGTTTGAATAGCAGGGAAGCCAAACTGTCAACGAGCAACAGCTGGCACCACATGGGCGGGGCCAATTGGGCGCCATGGCAACCTGACAATAATAATATTGAACTGTTAAACTCTGGCTCTTTCATATACTATTACATATCACTGATTCAAGTACCCGCCAACAATGTGTCTTACTCATTCAAGTGAATACCGGAAATCTATGGTAAACAGTGTGAACTGTGACAAAAAAACATTTTTATTCATTAAAGTGAAAAGACAAGAGACATTTTTGTCTTCGTCCGGGAAAAAGATGACCCAAAAATGTTCTGGTTCTGACATTTTTTTTTATTTTATTTTTATTTTTTTTAATAACAAATGCTCGAGCGTGTAAAAAAAAATGTTTGTTCTTTGGTTTCGGACTATTTGACTATAATAAAGTTTATTGTATTTGTAATTTTGTTGTTGTGATACAATTACACGTTAGCACATATTTTGCCTTTGTTAATGACACAATAACAATAAATGACAGCAAGAATTATTAGAATTACAAGAAAAAACGAGCTGTTCAATTTTTTTAGTCCTTGCACAAAGACACTCGTTTACGTTTTCCGCCGTGGGTAGAGTAACTATTAAAGAAAGTGTACAAAGAAGGTCGAACACACTTTTGCACACACTTCTCCACATTTTGGCCGCGAAAAAACTTGAGAGGTGCTCGTTCCGCTGACACGTGTGAAGCTAAATGCCAATGTACCATTTAAGAGAGAAAGGGCAGCAGCACATCCAACCTTTGTAGCGTGTCATTCAGCGTTGTTCAGGGGCCGTTCATATATAAAAATGAGGTCTCTTGTGTCCCGGGGAGCGCCCGATCCCTTTCACCCCATCAGTCGCCAAAGAAGAAGGGATGTTAACAACCCTTCCGACATCTGTTGAATGGGAAGGTGGTGATGACAAGATGTTTTTTTTCCCCTCCCCTACGTTTATTTTCATCACACGGGAAATAAAAACGGCGTTGTTTATTCCGCCAACTCGACTTGATTTTAACGACGAGCACTTTGAGCGTTCATCTATCGCGTTTAAGCGCCCGGAGTTTGATAAAGCTCCATCCGTCCCTCCCCTCCGCCTCGGAATTACGCAGCAAAGGGAAAAGGCCAGCTCTTTTGTTACTAAATGCCTCTTCCATTCATTGGCATGACAGCAAAGTAGTATGTCTTTTCCCAGTGTAAAATGCCAGATTTGAAAGCACTCGATTTGATTAATGTTTTCTGGGAGGTTGTATGCCACGCTTAATTCCAGGAAGTATTCTACAGGAGAATAGGTCTTCTTAATTCGGAGGTGGCTTGGTGTTTTGTGAAATGGAAAGTTCAGTTTTTAGTTCATTTGAAGGGAACTGTTGATCTTTATAAATATGCTTTATATACGTAACGGGTGTAATAATAACTTTTGTTTTATTGAAATTCCTGCTGAAATATGTTGTATAGTTTCTGCATAAGTGTCCTGCAATGATGAGTCCAACAGTGCTACCTGCTGGTATGTGGTAAGGTTTGGTCTGGCTTTAGACTTTGCGACAGAAAGGTGGGGGTTTTTGGCAGTCTACAACGAGCTGCCAACGGTAAGACACGATCTTTTGGTGCTCAGCAAAGAGTTAATTTTAAACATTAAAACCACAGCTTACAAATCTCTCAACATGCACAGTAATGTGATTGATGTTGGCAAGCTGTTTGGATATATTTTCGTTTTGTTTCCGTCGCCTTTTATGTTAGTTTTGCCGGACGTTGCATGTTGTGCTAAAATGCTAATTCCCCCTATAGAGAGCAAAGCCAGCAGAGAAGCTTACCACGTGTTTTGTTGTGAAATTGTACCCGTTTTTAAACTCATTATTGTTATTATTTCTATTTTCTCACATATATATAAAGGATGATGTTGGTTAAAATTCAGACTAAAGAAAAATATGTTAAAGTCATTGTAAACATTAAAAAGACACTATACGATCTCTTGTTAAAAGTATCTTGTTGAAATTGATGTAAAAATAATTGTCATGGTTGATTTTATGAACTTGTATTGTATCTCAACTGAAAAGAAAGCTCTTTGATATGTTTTGGGCAATCTACAACGAGCTGCCAACAAGATCAAAGCCAGCAGAGAAACTTACCTTGTGTTCTGTTGTGACTCATTCATTTCCAGCAACTATAATAAAAACCTCATCATCCAGTCCAGCGTGAATGTGGATCTTTGGTGGGCCGAGTACACCGCGGTTACGTATACAAACAACTAACATTATCGTTGCATTTTCTTCATCATTTATATTCACTTACAAACGTGGCCTCAACCAGAAGATGACCTCAAGTTAAACACAAGAAAAAGGTGTGTTTGAAAATATAATCATTGCAGCATATAAAAGAAAATAATTGTCAGCCCATCAACGAACTTCTACCCCGCAAGACGGGGGTTTCGACTCGGTCCTGTTCTTGTTGGTATTTCCTGTCCGGTATTGTTCCCGTTTATTTTCTCCTGTTTAATTTCGGCTTCCAGTTACTTTTGCCCTGTTTATTATTTTCTCCAGTTTTCGTTCCCGTCTAGTTTGTCCCGTTCATTTTCGATATCCTATTTCATTGTCTATCTTGTCTGTCCCGTCCTGTCCGGTATCGACCCCATCTGTCCGATATCATCTCGGGCGATTGTTATCTATCTTGTCGGCCTCTGGCTTTCTATCATTTCACTCCAGACTGCTCCTAACGTGCGTGACTCCCCATTTCCCGTAAAATAAAAGGCTTGTGTGAGTAAGGTCACGCATTTGGGTCCTGATCCTGCTCTGGTTCTTGAAAATGAGCGCAATTGCCTCTATTTGGTTATCAGACTATTTAAAATCCTCAGTCATCACCCTAATGTCTGACATAATAATAATAACTTAAAACACTCTCTATCTCATTTTTTTAAACTGATACCAACACTGATGCCCAATTATTAATAACAAACCTTGATACGACATCCTGATACCATTACTTCATTAAATGCCCTTTCTTCTATGAAGAGGCAGTTTGTATTCTTAGCGCCTCCATGTGGTCATAAAAATCTGAATCGATTAAAAGGAATCATAACATAATGGAGCAGCACGGCGCTTGAGTGGTTAGTGCGTCCGCGGCACAGTTCTGAGGTCGTGAGATCGAACCTTCCTGTGTGGAGTTTGCATGTTCTCCCCGTGCTTGCGTGGTTTTCCTCCCACATTGCAAAAACATGCATGTCAGGTTGATCCAAATTGTCCCTAGGTATGAATGAGCGAGTGAGTTGTCTGTCTCTATGTACCTGGGACTGGCTGGAAACCAGTTCAGGATGTCCCCTGCCCACTGCCTGAAGATGGCTGGGATGGGCCCTGCGACCCTAATGTGGATAACCGGTGCAGATAATGGATGGATAGATGGATGGATAAAAAATCATGTTGATCTACTGTGAATGATAATGATAATATTATGTCAAGGACATGAATATATCAATTATAGTCAACACAACTTTAGTATGAAGAACCGATGTCCATATTGTCATGTAAATTCTACAGTTTTTGTTTCCAGTGTAATAGCGTGTCACTTTACTAGAATATATAGGAGAGTATGATAGTAAGTGTGTGTGACTATACAAGATAAATAAGAGAGTATGATAGTAAGTGTAATTGATTATACTAGTGTATATAAGAGAGTCTTCTTTTCACTCAAGGCTAGTACATCAACCTTCCTTTCAGTCATCATCCTTCCAATCTCCTATTACTTCCACTCAGTCGCTTTACTTCCACATCCTCTCACATTTAGTGAAAGCTATAACTTGGGTTTGCGAGACCTTTCGGTCTCCCGCCCCCCTAAGCTGTCGGGCCCTGCTGTTGAATAGAATAGAATAGAATAGAATAGAATAGAATAGAATAGAATAGAATAGAATAGAATATACCTTTATTGTCATCGTTACAAAATGGGTTAAACATATTGTGACAATGAAATTGGATGTGGCATTTTTAAGAGGAGGATAAAGGAAAACAAAGAAGATAAAGGAACAAAGAAGATAAGGTTATAATTTACACAATATAAAGAAACAAAGAAGATAAAGGTTATAATTTAAACAGTATTTACAGAAGAAATGTGGGCATATAGGATGTTGCAAACAGTTTTGGGATCGTATTAGTGCGTATTAGAACGGAAGAGTGTGTTGTGTCACCCTGACTCGAGTGACATGGCCGCTTTCTTGTGTCTCGTTTCATCTGGAGGGACGAAAACATGACCAACTTGGGTGTCAAGGTGCTTAACTTGTTTGGGTGTTTGGGTTGATCGATACCGGATACTGAAAACACGAGCAGGATACCAGACAGAGTCAAAATGCTTGCCGTGCAAGTGCAGAGGTTTGTTGACGGACCGACAAGGAGTGAATGAGAGCACTAAGTTTAAATAGGAGGGGAGCCAACAAGGCAACGAGCAGCAGCTGGCGCCAAACGAGCGGCCACAGGTCAAGGCAAACCTAAAACCACGTTCTGAAACAAAAAAGACTGATATTTTTTGAATACATAACTTTAAATACCTAACAAAATTAATTTATCCAAAAAAAAAACCAAATAATGGCAAATAATCCTCGCTCCACTTCCTAAAGTATATACTGTAAACATACCGGTATCAACTGAACAGTGACCAAATAATAACTAAGCAACTTTGAGTCCCGTTTGTGCTTAATTACATGCATATCATGTAATGCAGGGGTGTCAAACTCATTTTAACTCGGGGGCCACACGATAGAACAAACATTCTCTCGGGGGCCGGACTGGTAGATTGAGAAAGAAAAATAGAAAGAAATAGGAGAAAGAGAGGGAGAGAACAAGAAAGTGTGTGGGATAAGGAACAAGAGAAAGAAAAATAGAGAGAGACAGAGAGAAACAGAGAGAGAGAATGTGAGAAACAAAGAGATAAAAAGAGAAATTGTGAGAGAGGGCGAAAGAAATCCAAAGAGAAATAGAAAGAGAGCAGGAGAAAAAAGAGGAAAGAAAGAGAGAATGGTAGAGGGGGAGAAGGGCAAAGCAAGAGAGATAGAAAAAGAGAGAAAAGGAAAAAAGGAAGAGGGCAAAAGAAGGTAAAAAGACAGGGAGAAAGAGACAAAGAGATGAAGGAGAGAGAGAGAGAGAGAGAGAGAGAGAGAGAGAGAGAGAGAGAGAGAGAGAGAGAGAAATAAATACAAGTACAGTATCTTTGTTCGAGGCACCTGGCTTTGGCAACATCAAGTTTCAACCTGCAGCTTGTTTTTCTCTTGCGCTTCTCTGAGTGTTGTCTCGCGGGCCGGATTCAATCCCTTAGCGGGCCTGATCTGGCCCGCGGGCCGCCTGTTTGACACCTGTGATGTAATGGTTGTGTGTGCTTTTTCTACGTTTTCCCCTTTTTTATTTGTTTTGTTTTTTTTTTGTATGTGTTTGTCCTGCTGTCGGTCACCCTTCTCGAGGGATCGGACCATGTTATATAGATAAACAGATATAAGAGAGTATAATGATACGTGTACATGAATATAGTAGTGTATGTGAGAAAGTAGGATAGCAAATATGAAATATTTTCACAACAGCCCCTCATAGTGTGACACAGTGTAGAACTGAATTCAATTCCACTTCTCACTGCCAAAAGTTTAGAAAGCAGGATAAGTTATACATCCATTATAGCGGGAAAATGATCCTGGTTTGTCATGAGACCAGAATTACTCAACACTCTTCAATAGGACGCGCTGTGCGGGATGTTCTTGCCCTTTCCGTGACGTTAAACTAGCATGCTGAAAATGACAATTAATTCAGCTAAGGGCTTTGGGCTTTTGTGTGTGTGCGGTTGTTTAACATGAATGAACATCAACCTCATCTCTAAGCTCTGGCAGTGATTTTATTTGACCCTTTAGCCAATCAACTTTAGTGATGTTCCGCCATTAATTTCAGAGAGATGAGTGTTTTTTTTTTTCACATATCCCTTTTTTGTGCTGTATTGGCTGCCCCACTGAGCCTGTATCGAGACAAGCAGTATTTATCCATCTGTATCGTAATACTTGACCCGTTACTGAAAAATATACATTGTTGTCACCTAACATTACATAACATAACATAATTCACATGTTAAATATGTGTGAAGTAGAGTAAACCATGCACATAAGATAAGCTTGAAATATACCAATAGAAATATACTGTCACAGATCCAGGATACAGGAGCAGATACCAGATAGGACAGGACAGACGGGATTGATATATGATACAGGATGATACAGGATGCACGAGCAAGATATCGGACAGGACGGGACATTCTGGATTGATACCGGATACTGAATACACGAGCAGAATACCAGACAGACGGGATCGATACCGGATACAGGATGCATGAGCAAGATACCAGACAGGACGGGACCGATACCGGATACAGAATGCACGAGCAAGATACCAGACGGGACGGGACAGAGAGGATCGATACCAGATACTGAATGTACGGGCAGATTACGGGACAGACGGGATGAATACCGGATACAGGATGCACGAGCAAGATAGCGGACAGGACGGGACGGACAGGATCAATACCTGATACAGGATGTACGAGCAAGATACCGGACAGACGGGATCAACACCGGATATTGGACAGGACTGGACTGACGGATCGATACCGGATACAAGATGCACGTGCAAGATGCAGGACAGGATGGGAAAGACAGGATCGATACAAGATACTGCAAAAATGAGCAGGATACCAGACAGGGCGGGGCAGACGGGATCGATACCGGATACTGGATACACGAGCAGGATACAGGACGGTACAGGACAGACGGGATCGATACCGGATACTGGATACACCAGCAAGATACCAGACAGGATGGGACACACGGGATCGATACCGGATACTGGATACATGAGAAGGATACCAGACAGTGTCAAAATGCTTGCTGTGCAATTGCAGAGGTTATTTGATGGACTGACAAGGAGTGAATGAGAGCATAAAGTTTAAATAGGAGGGGAGCCAATTGAGCAGCCACAGGTGATGGCAAACCTAAAACCACATTCTGAAACAAAATGTACTGATATTTTTAAATAAATAACTTTGAATACCTAACAAAATTAAATAATCTAAAAAAAAAAAATATATATATATCCTTGCTCTACTTCCCAAAGTATATACTGTAAACATACCGGTATCAACTGTACAATGACTTAATAATAACTAAGCAACCTTGAGTCCGGTTTGTGTTGCATATCATGCCGCATTCCCCAAATATTTTAATATTTGATTGTAAAATTTACATTTATGAGTGTTTTAAAAGACCTTGTTGTGTCAGAATTGAAGACAATCAATGATTCCCAACTGACATTAACAGCGGATCAATATTACACTTCGGCCAATTAGGGAGACTTCATGAGTTTTTTCACTTGCATAAAAACACGATTTTGACTTGCAAAATGCTTGTCGTTCGTAATGATGGAAGAACAAGGTCGTGTTCTCATCATTTTGTACATTTAAGATTTTTTCCTGTGGGACTAGGACTTTTCGTTTTACTATGTGCGATTATTTCCAGTTCGGATAAATCTTAAATAATGTTCCCGTGATCTCTGGAAAAGAAAAAAATAAATAAATAAACGTTGTATTGACATAATTATTTTATATTGTTGCTATTATGTGTAAAAAACACATCTCTATTTTTGATATATGCATATTTTTCTTTTGCGTGGATTGGGTTTCCATAAATACAACATTTAAAAATGGCACTTGTTTTGCATAAAATCCTTTGACATTTGAGTGCGAACCAAAAATTTAGTTTTCAAATGGGAAAATAATTGTTCTACTTTATAAAAACAAATTTTCTCAGTACATAATAAATATTGTAATATATTTGAGCCTTACCTTAAGGAAGCTGTCATTGTTCAATATCTTGCTGCTATAAATACCCAAAAATGAGAAGTAAAATGGAACGTTATGGTCACTTTGAGTATCCGTAGTTTTTATTCCTCATAGTGCTTTTTAGCACTCATTTTACGTTGCACTACACCATACTTGCAATATCTCGCGGTCAGATAATACACACAATACAACTTGTTTCAAGTAAAATTATTTATAGTAAAATACGTGGAGCAAGATGGTCAAATAAGTATAAAAATAAAAACAAAGCTGAAGAAAATCATTCCAATTTCAATTTCTACTTATTTGATATAAATTTTTGATTATTTTAAATTGTAATTTTGCACAGAGGTGCTGTAAATATTATTATATAAATCAATATAGCAAAATAAGGGTAATAAAATGTCATGGTTACCGATTTGGATCACCTGTGCCCGCTCATGTGGCGCCAGCCACTGCAGGCGATCTGATTGGCTCCCTGTCCCTTTTTAAGCCTGGTCCTGTCACTTTCCGTTTGTCAGTCAGTCTGCAAACCTCTGCTGTTACAAGGCAGGCTTTTTGACCCTGACTCCCGCCTGTCCTGTTTTTGCACCCGTTTTTCCTGCCCATTCCTGAACTCCCCGTTTGTCTCTGGCTATGACCTGTTTTTGATCCCGTCCACGTCTTCTCTCCCTTCCCGCCTTCTGACCCGTTTCTTACCCGGACCGCGTTTTTGCTCTCCGTTTCCGGCCATGGACCTGTTTTTCCATTACTGACACCGCGATCGCCCGCTATGGAAGATCCACTTCCGTGTTCGGATCGTAATCCGATTGCGAGAGCGACTTGCTACCCGCGTCCAGTGAGCACTGGATCGTCTTCTTTCTTTCAGTAAAACTTGGTTAACGTTAAGCAATTGGTTCCTGATTCCGTTCTGGTCGTTACATAAAATTAGCAAAATTCCCAAACAACAATAAAAACACTTTACATGAATGTATTTGTATTTATTGTTTTTTTTGTTTTGTTTTTTTTTTGCAAATTATGACAACTATATTATAATTACAGTATACTATTAAACATACCTTTAACTGTAGTTTTTGAGGACAATATAACACATCCCTGTGCCCATCTTCTGATTGTAACACTTGTGCATGTTTTGGTAGATATTTGCTTTATATTACGTTCTATTTAATTTTTTAACTTAAAAATGAGAGTAGAGCAAGACAAAGGCAACCCGGATTGGCCGCTATCATAAACATTTGAGATCACTAATTTCACATCTGTTTTTTGGTGTTTTGGTTTTAAAATTGGTTTTGTTTTGACTGATTTTGGTGACAATTCAATGTTTTATTTCTTAGAAAAAGCAGTTTTTCCCTCTGCATATTTATTCAAAAATTAGCATTGTCAATGTACTATTAAGGGACAGAATGGCAGCGCATTGGTTAGCACATATGCGGCACAATTCTGAGGTTATGAGATCAAACCTTCGTGTGTGGAGTTTGTATGTTCTCCCTGTGCTTGCGTGGGTTTCCTCCGGGCACTCTGGTTTCCTCCCACATTCCAAAAAATATGCATGTCAGGTTAATTGGCCAGTCCAAATGGTCCCTAGGTGTGAATGAGCGAGCGAATATTCTGTCCCTGTGTGCCCTGCTATTGGCTGGCAACCAGTTCAGGGTGTCCCCTGCCCACTGCCAGAAGATAGCTGGGATGGGGTTCCAGCACCCCTGCGACCCTACTGAGGATAAGCGGTGCAGATAATGGGTGGATGTACTATTAAGGCCGCCTTGGTTTGATATTATCTCGCCGTCAGTGTTTTGGTGGAGAAAATCTGATAAACAATGACCATGTGTTAAACTCATTTTGACCACGGGGGCTTTAAAAAAAGGAGTATTGTTTTTAATTTAGTGTCAGGGCGGTACTTGTAGTGGGCCTGTTTGTTGGGCCTTTTCAAATGTTCAGAGAATCTTTTACGATGCGGTTTACAGGTCTAAGAAATACACAAAGGGGATATTTCCTCTAAAGTGCGGTGATAAGATTAAACTTTTCTGAATAACATAACCTGGAAATGAAGCAAACTTTAAAGAAGGATGTTATTGTTGTTTTTACCATAAAAGGAAAATTCTGACCTGAATACAAGTACACTCATAAGAAACTTGTTTTCCAGGAAACACAAACTGGTGGTCGACGACTACAATCGAATATTGTCTTTATAGAGAGTTTTTGTTTACGGCCCATTTAACAGAAACCGTATTTGTGTCAATTTGGTCTCTACTTTGTATTTGTATTATATTATTATCAAACTAAATCAGTTGGGCAAAAGGGGGTCAACATTGCTAGAACTGATGGAAAACCTAATTGTGAGGATCCAGCACAACATCGCCCTCCATTTTCCATATTCTAATTAGGAATCCTGTATTTAAGGTCTGTGCCAACAGCAAAAGCTGTCGGTGTCACAGTTGCCCTGGTGCCTAATTGCCCCCGCCTGTGTGGCGCCAGCTGCGGCTCGTTGACGGATTGGCTTTCTTTCTATTTAACCTCAGTCCTTTCACTCTCCGTTTGTCAGTTCGTCAACAAACCTCTGCCCCGCAAGACGTGGGTTCTGACTCGGTATTTCCCGTCTGGTATTGTTCCCTGTTCATTATTCCCCTCCAGTTTTCGTTCCCATCTAGTTTGTCCTGTTTAATTTCGATATCCTATTTCAATATCACTGTCTGTCCCATCCTGTCCGGTATCGACCCCATCTGTCCGACATCAGCTCGGGCAATTGGTATCGATCTTGTCGGACTCTCGCTTCCTGTCTTTCCGCGCCAGACGACTGCCTAACTTGAATTACTCCCCGTTTCACGTAAAATAAAAGCTTGTATGAGAAATGTCACGCATTTGGGTCCTGATCCTATTCCGGTTCATGAGAGCCGGATCATTGTTTCTGTTTAATATTCTTGATCTCCTGCCTGAGCATACCTGTAGTTGATCTATTTAATACTACTGAACATTGCCAGCCATGAGTGTTTTCTGTATTGTGCTTTTAGTTAGTCAACCTCCGCCACCCACCCTCCGATTACATTTATCAAGCCTATAAAAATATTGATATATCTATGTATCTATATATATATATATATATATATATATATATATATATATATATATATATATATATATATATATATATATATATATATATATATATATATATATATATATATATATATATATATATATATATACATATATATATATATATATATATATATATATATATATATATATATATATATATATATATATATATATATATATATATATATACATATCTATCTATCTATCTATCTATCTATCTATCTATCTATATATATATATATATATATATATATATATATATATATATATATATATATATATATATATATATATATATATATATATATATATATATATATATATATATATATATATATATATATATATATATATATATATATATATATATATATTTATATATATATATATATATATATTTATATATATATATATATATATATATATATATATATATATATATATATATATATATATATATATATATATATATTATATTGATCTTATATTGATCTTATTGATCTTATATTGATCTTATTTTTATATTTCTATCAAACTTTTTGTCATGGTTGCCATGGCGCCAAATTGGCCCCACCTGTGTGGCGCCAGCTGCAGCTTGTTGACAGATTGGCTCCCCGTCAGTATTTAAACTCTGTTCTGTCAGTCCCCTTTGGTGGGTCCGTCTGCGAATCTATTTTTTTACACGGCAAACCCTTTTTTCGCCTATCCTTTTTTTTTTGCTCCTGTTAGTCTCCCGAATGCCAACCTGTTTTGATCTCGACCATGTCAGTTCTCCCGTCCCGAATAACAATCCGTTTTTGTTCACGACAACGTCTACTCTCCTCTCCTAGCTTTCGACTTGTTTCCGATCCCGATCACGTTTTTGCTCTTCAATACTAACCACTGACCCATTTTTTCCGTTCCCGACACCGCTATCGTTTGCCACGGAAGTCCCACTCCCGCGTCTGGGCAAACTGCTCCCTGCATCCAGCAATCTCCGGATCGTGACTGCACTCCATTCCCTACTTCCCAATAAAACTGTGAGAAATGTTACGCGAGTGGGTCCTGTCTCCCTTCTGGTCGTGACACTTTTCATGAATCATTGACAATCAAAATGTCAATGTTTTATTGTTATTAATGCATTATTTACCTGTTAACTTGATACTATATTTTATATATACATTTTTTGGTGATCAATCATTGACTAATCAAAGTGTTATTTTTTTATATGTATTGTTTTATGTTATCATACTTTTTCAGAACTTGCTGACTGAGCGAAGTGGTCAAAATTGTATCATTTAAATGTATTTTCTTTGTTTTGAGTTGTTTTTTTCATTTATACAAAAAATGATCAATTTAATCCGGATTTTCCTAATCTTTCACCTCTTAGGCTTGAGTCCTGTACGTTTCACTGATTTTTCTGCAAAAACCTCTTGAGAATCACATGCGTTTCCCAGTGGAAAGGTACAAAACCACTGAGAAACAGATTTCAAGAAGCCTGTGAGAAATATTTTCTATGAGATTAATGATATTCTGTCCTATAAATATTTCTGGTGGCACATGTGTCCTCGGTCTTTTTTTTTTTTTCAATACAACCTTGTCAAGTGACCAAATAATATAAACCACAGCGGCTGTGACATGAAGGTTAGGAGGTGAGTGACACCAGGTGGTGTGAGTGGACCAAGGCCATGTGCGCTTCATCACTTTTCATCCCGGTTTAAATCCAGTTCTTGACTGGAGGAATTGGACACAGTCAGGTCGCTAATGCTAGCAAAGGTCAGAGCTGGTGATTTATTGGTTATCATTTGAGAGGCCATATGCTGACCTGATTTGGCCCTGGATCATAGTCGGCATCCTCGACTGTTGGCGGTGGTTTCACTGCACTTTGTGTATTCAAAGGGAACTCAATCTAAAATTTGTTAGAGAGTGTCCAGCTTCGTGTACTAACATTCCGATAAAAAATGTGAATAATTCATATTAAATGGGCTTTATTGGTCCTTCTAAATGCTGTAACGTGTTCTCAAAAACGTCACACAGAGTCAAGTCATGTTTTTGTACAGCCCTTAAACACAAAGAGTCTCAAAGGGCTGCGCAGACCACAACACTATAATGACACCATCCCCTGATCTGCAACCTACATGAGGGCAAGGAAAAACTCAAAAACCTAAACATAAGTGACTTAGTCAAAAATGTAGGTGTCATATTTGACCCCGATCTGTTCTTTCAAACACACGTTAAGAATATAACTAGAACAGCTTTTTTACATCTTTGCGATATTGCTAAAATTCGCCCTATGCTGTCTCAGTCGGATGCAGGGATTATAATTCACACTTTTGTTACTTCCCGTCTCGATTACTGTAATGTGTCATGGTTGCCATGGCGCCCAATTGGTTCACGCCCACTGACACTAGCTGAAACGCGTTGACAGATTGCTGCCAGACTACTTAAACGCGGTCTTGCCTGGTGTCAGAGCGTCTGCGAAATTCCTGCTAGACTCTGTGTGATATGCCAAGTCCTGTAAATTTGCTTGTGTTTGATCCTGTTTTATTTTCGGCCGGATCTGATTTTGACCACTCTGGTGTGAGTCAGGTGTGATTTCAATCCACTTCCGCGACCATCGATCCCCGGATCGAATGTGCGCGCATTCCTCCTCTCCCTAATAAACTGTGAGTAACGTTACGCGGTTGGGTTCTCATTACTGTTTCCTCTCCTGGTTCGTGACATATTGCACTACTCTACGGTCTCCCGAAGTTCAAAATCAAGAGCTTTGAGCTAGTACAAAATGCTGCAGCCAGAAAGTTTGATCACATTCCGATTGTAGCTAACCTGTTAGCTTAAGATGTGATTTTAAGATTCTGTTGGTATTATACAAAATCAAGCATGGATTTGCTCCCTCATATCTTTCACATTTAATTTCCCCCTATGTTCTGGTCCTGAGCCTTCACTCTGAAAACACTGGTCTACTGTTGAGCCCAAGAGCCAAGAAGAAATCCGCAGGCTCGAGAGCGTTCTCCATTCAGGCCCCCGGTGCTGTGGAATGCTCTTGCCCCTGAGATTCGATCTGCAACCTCAGCGGAAATGTTTAAATCCAAGCTTAAAACACACTTCTTTTGTACAGCATATGAATAATATATATTTTATGTTGACAATATGTGTATTATTTGCCCTCATATAGGTTTTAGATCAGGGGTTGTGGTCATAATAGTCTGTAGTTTGTAATAGTATTTAATTTGTGCAGCCCTTTGAGACTCTTTGTGATTAAGGGCTTTACAAATAAACATGACTTGACTTGACTTGACTGTCCTCATGTTGAGGTTTTTGAGTTTTTCCTTGCCCTCATTTAGGGTTTAGATCAGGGGATGGTGTCATCATAGTCTGTGGTTTGCAATAATCTGTGGTCCGTGCAGCCCTTTGAGACTCTTTGAGGTTAAGGGCTATACAAATAAACATGACTTGACTGGAATTTGAATCACCTGGTTTTGAGAAGAGACACATAATATTACCAGTAATCTGTTTGGATTAGAGGGTGGTATTTCCTTTATTTGTGTCATGGGACAGTTGTGTCAGTATAAAATCTGATAAAGAAGAAAAGAAAAATGAAAATATACTGCCAAGGGGTTGGTCTTTAACGACAATATAAAATAGCTGTCACGGTGGTGCTGACCTTTACGATGGCCCTGGGTGACCAGCGCTTTAGCGTCAACATCTACTTGACCCCTGACATTTCCATGGCTCAGTGCCACTGCAGGCAAAATTTGAGAAAAAGAGGCTAACGCTCAGTGAATGTGACATTTGGATGCTCAAGAATGAATTTTGGGATTATGACAATCATACTCATTATTAAAGTTGAGAACAATGATTGGATTTGGTCATGCATTTTATGAAGATTTACAACAGTTTTTTTTGTTTTTGTTTTGTGCATACAAGATTCAATACAAATACAAACATCAAGTTTCTAATTTATAATAATAAAAGAAGTACTACTACTACTAATAATAATATTGAATATTCATTTTATTTTATGTAGCCCAGGAAACAATGCTTAGGGAAATGCAGGAGAAAGAAATGACTTACAGGAATAAATGTTTCCACTAGATGTTACTAAGCCAAGAACTTCTTGCAAAGTACCCACTGTTTGTTGATGAGCATTAATCAACCAGAGAACATTAAGGAACCCACCCACTGTTATTTTGCTTAAAATAAAAGTCTTGGACGCGCTGTAGAAGATAAAAAAATACTATCTATCTTTCTATCAATCTATCTATATATCTACCTTGGTCAAGAGGGATGACCGACAGCAAGAAAAATTCATAAGCAAAAACAAAGAAAATAAAAAAGGAAAAAGTAGCAAAAAACAAAAACAAATATTTTTGGACCACGGCAACCCAAATGCCCAATCACACAAAAAAGTTAAGCACCTCGGGACACAAGAAAGCGGCTGTGTCACTCGGGTCAGGGCTACACAACACACTCTTTTGTTCAGCAGCAGGGCCCGACAGCTTTCACTGGTTTACCCCTGCCGCATCATATAGGTGCCCTGCCCATTCCTGTGGTAAGTGAACCTTTCCCCCTGGGAGGTGTGATAATTATCCTACCGTGGTCCACTGCGTGTTGTAAGAGGCGACTAAAGTGGAGGGAGCAAGGGGGACAGGGGATCCTCTCCTCTCTATCTCTATTCCCTAAGAGACAACAAGGCAAACCCTAGTTATAATGTCATTAAATGTGAGAGCATGTGGAAGTAAAGTGACTGAGTGGAAGAAAGAGGAGATCGGAAGAATGATGACTAAAAATAAGGTTCATGTGTTAGCCTTAAGTGAAACAAAGATGACAAAAAAATACAAAATCAAAAAATATATATATCGCAAAAGGGTCCCTTTGCAGAAGTTTAAAGGAGATTTAGCTCTTTTCTATAAAATGTAGTAAATCTAACAGGGAAGTTACCATTTTCATTGAAACATTTTCATTAAAAAAATACAAATAAAAAGCAGAAATATTTTCAAATCAATCATTTAAATTAGTGTTTGTTAGCTATTTTTTATCACATTCCATTCTTTATGAAATTTCCTGAATTAAACTGTTGTGGACATGAGTATTTTTTTTTTTTTTTTAATGCACAGTTGATAAACACTAGAATAGATTTAATCTTAGTGAAGGAAGATATAATATTGAGGATAAAAAAAAACAACCTCACAATTCCTTTAGTAGACACATCTCACATCACCAAATAATATTTTAATTGTAAGCTTCCGAAAAGGCCCCAACCCTATAGTTAAAAAACAATTTAATTTATTTATTTCCAATGTATTTAATGTATTTAATTTGCATCGTGTATTTAAACTCCAAGAATGGGATAGTTCTGTTTCTAGTGAAGTATAATAATGCCAGTTCGTTTGCCTCCGGCTGCTGCTCGTTCCCCTCCTATTCTAACTCAGTATTCTCATTCACTCCTTGTCAGTCCGTCTGCGAACCTCAGCGCATGCAAGGCAAGCAATTTTGGCTCCCATTTTGATCCAGATCCGTATCCTGATTCTGTTTCCTGTATCGATCCCCGATCCAAGCTCCGTTCTCCGGTTCAGGCTACCCGTATCCTGATTCTGTTTCCTGTATCGATCCCCGATCCAAGCTCTGATTTCCTGACCAGCTACCCCTATCCTGATTCTGTTTCCTGTATGCATCCTCGATCCAAGGTCCATTCTCCTGTCCTGGCTACCCGTATCCTGATTCTCAATCCTGTATGGATCCCCGAACCAAGCTTCGTTCTCCGGTTCCGCCTCCCGTATCCTAATTCTGTTTCCTGTATCGATCCTCCGATCCAAGCTCCGTTCTCCTGTTCCAGCTAACCGTATCCTGATTCTGTTTCCTGTATCAATCCCTCATCCAAGCTCCGTTCTTCTGTTCCAGCTACCCGTATCCTGATTCTGTTTCCTGTATCGATCCCTGATCCAAGCTCCATTCTCCTGTCCCAGCTACCCGTATCCTGATTCTGTTTCCTGCAACAATCCCTAAATAAAGCATTGTGTGAAACGTTACGCATTTGGGTCCCTTACCGTTAACGGTCGTGACAACTTAGCTGTTGTTTTCTACTCAACTGACTCAAATAAAGTTCAGAAACTTTCTTTGACCTACAATTTAATTTTAAAGCATCAGAAAATAGGAACATAAAAAGTTACTTTCTATTGGTAACTAGTTACTCAGTTACAAACTCAATTCTTTTTCAAACTATAACTCATTATGTTTTAAAATAACGTGCCAAAAACCCATTTAACTCTATAATGCATGTCTTGTTCCTCATAGCACAATATAAAGAGGATAATTAGGACAATAGTTACAGTATGTTCCCTTTCTTCTTCATTTTTGGAGTTCGGTAAAAATAGACATGAGCCTTTAATTAGCACTATAGATATTTTTTTTCATTTATTCTATCGGGTAATACTATTATAAGCCTTTGATGATGCTACTGTATTTCTATATCCGTAATAAGGGATCCGTGAACTCTGAACCATGAATGAATAAACACATAATTTATTATTATGATGATCAAAAGTGTGTTTAAGTGTCCTTCATGATCATAGTTTGTATTTTTTAATTTAACTGCATAATAAACAATATAGTCAAAACAATGGGTCACGAATGATGGTCATTCGATATTTTCTATTATCACATATATATATTAAACTTAATTCATAGTTTTGGATTTGTTTTAAACCCACACTATGAATTAATTATGTGAAAATTGAAGTTAATTGTCATGGTTGCCATGGCGCCCACCTGGCCCCGCCCGTGTGGTGCCAGCTGCGGTTCGTTGACAGATTGGCTTCCCTTCTATCTAAGCTCGGTGATCTAACTCACCCTTTGTTAGTCCATCAATGAACCTCTGCACCCGCAAGACGTATGTTTCCTGCCTGTGTTTCCTGTCCAGTATCGCTTTCGTCTATTTTTTGTCCTGTTTAATATCCATCTCCAGTTTCGTTCTCAGCTATTTTGTTCTGTTTGTTATCGATCTCCAGTGGTAGTGTGCCCGTCCAGTTTGTCCTGTTTCACTTCGATATCCAGTGTCTGGTATGGTTTTCGTCTTTCTCGTCCTGCTTGTTATCGGACTCCAGTCTCCAGTGACTGATATGAATCCAGTCTGTCCCATCCTGTCCGGTATGAACCCCATTCGCCTGATATCTTCTCGTGCAATTGGTATCGATCTCGTCGGCCTCTGGCTTCCTGTCAAAATCAACACCACTTTAATAACAGATATAATTATAATATACGCACAAACACAGCAAAGTTGGAATTCCAGGTTTTCACACGTGAAACAGTAACTTACCCCTTTCACCGAATAAAATTGGAATTCTCCAATTTGTTCCTGCAGTATGAGCAATGCTGACGTTCACCCTTACATGCTCCATTTGACCACTAGATTGCAACGTACCCCGACAAACACATTGCACTGAATACACTACCCGTGATCTACCAGTACTACCTCTGTGATCCACCAGTAGATTGACCAGTTTCTTTTTTTACTCTTTCCTTGCCCTTCTGCAATAACACTTTAGGCCACAGATGGCAGTAACGAGTTAAAAATACAGTGACGGCATTCTTTCATCGATTGCTAATATTGCCTCTCACAAAGTATATGGGTTCATTTATACTTTATAATCGTGTCAATCATCTTTAACATTTTTATTTCATATAAAAATTATAATAAAACCTTTAGCAAGATTTTTAATTACTACCTTTTATGTATTTTTTTCTTTTGTCACGTAAATAATTCAAAGGGACATTTGACAGAAATGTATAGTGTAGAAGTGAAGAAAATCACCCTTTTACAGACCAACCGACACACTTAAATGTCAGCATTTAAAGGGACAGGGTATATTAGGAAAACATTATTTATAAAAAATATATATATATTGATTTCAATAAC
This sequence comes from Urocampus carinirostris, assembly GCF_059441175.1. Classification (NCBI taxonomy): domain Eukaryota; kingdom Metazoa; phylum Chordata; class Actinopteri; order Syngnathiformes; family Syngnathidae; genus Urocampus; species Urocampus carinirostris. The sequence goes on from NC_142361.1 coordinate 34,280,999, forward strand.
AGGCAAAAACAAATGACCTATCATATGAACATAGTTTTTTTTTTTCAAATACTAGAAAGCTAAGAAATTCGTTTTTATTCTACCCCATTGGTGCGGGCGGAATTACCTTCACCTAAGGGGAGCTAACATTTTTTTCTGCCATCTTGCTGCTAGGGTTCCCAAAAGCCTTCAATAAGCCTAAAAAAATGAGAAGTAAAATGCTCCGATGTGATCACTTGGAGTCTCTGTAGTTTGTGTTTTTCCTTGTGCTCTTTAGTAATCATTTTCGGTTGCACTATGCTATTCAGAAACACATGAAACACACTGTCCCTTTAAATGTAACTCCCCCGTTTGTTTCTTTTATTCTTTTATTTCTGCAGTATTGCTTTACACCAATGGTGGCAGTAATGAGATTTTGCCACTTGATGATTCCCTGACTTTCATATATAAGTATATTAGTGTAATTTATTTTCAAAATTAAATGTAATTAAAACTGTTAGCTAGCTTGAATAACATTTTGTGTCTTTTTTCTGCCATGTTAAGAATCCAAAGAGAGTTTGACAAGAATGTATACAGTGTTGTTGAAAATGCAGAAAAAAAATCCCCCAATTATAAATTATTGAAATAAGTTTTCCTGGATTGGTCCCAAAAGTAGAAAAAAATGAAATATGTTTTTTTCACATTTATGTTAGCTGTATAAAAAAATCTACTTAGTTGGTACTTAATTCAAATTGAGGACAACACGAAGTTCAAATATTAAGAAAAATATACAATAGCTACCTGGTACACAACATAAGGGTAATGTAAATTGTCCGCCATTTTGTTGCTAAGGGTACCCGAAAACCTCGAAAAGGATGAGCAAAAAAAAAAAAATAATGTAGTTTTTGGTCACTCGAGTCTCCGTCACAAACATCCTGTATGGAGTTTGCCTGTTCTCCACGTGCTTGTGTGGGTTTCCTCCGGGCACTCCGGTTTCCTCCTGCATTCCAAAAACATGCATTTCAGGTAAATTGTCTGGTCCAAATTGTCCCTAGGTGTGTATGAGCGGGTGAGTTGACTGTATGTGCCTGCGACAGGCTGGCAACCAGTTCAGGGTGTCCCCTGCCCACTGCCCGAAGACAGCTGGGATGGGCTCCAGCACCTCCGCGACCCTACTGAGGATAAGCGGTGCAGATAATGGATGGATGGATGGAGTCTCTGTCATTTTTTTCTTTTCACTATACATTCTCAAACTGGTTTTCGGTTGCAAGACACAATACTGTGACATCTTGTCAGAGCCAGAAAGGATGGTAGACCCAAACGCGTAACGCTTCACACAAAGCTTTATTATAGAATCGAGGAAGTCAGGTGCGGGGAAACAAATGACTGTGCTCCGGGGCCCATTGGGCAGGAGGAGCAAGGAGCTCACGGGATGGAAGCGTGGCCGGAATGCAGAAACCAGTGGAGTTGCCGGGACGGGCAATCAGAGCGTGGTTGATGTGCCAAAACGGGTCAAGTAGCCAGAGCCGGAGGTCGGAGCGTGGTCTATGTGTCAAAACGGGTCAAGTAGCCAGAGCGGGAGACCGGAGCGTGGTCGGTGGACACAACGGGTCAAGTAGCCAGAGCGGGAGATCGGAGCGTGGTCGATGGACAGAGCAGGTCAAGTAGCCAGAGACGTTCAGGTAGTCAGGGACAGAGTAGCAGGATACAGGTGAGGACGGGACAGACGGGAGCCAAAATAGTGCTTGTAATATCACATTCTCTGACTTTCATATAACTTTACAAGAATTTCAATCATTTTTAACATTTCTGTAGCAAATTCAATCTAATCAAGACTGTTGGCAAGCTTTTTAATTACAATGTTTTATGTTTTTTTGTTGTTGTTGTAAAGAATTAAAAGGGACATTTGACAGTAATGTATACTGTAATAGAAGTGAAGGAAATCACCATTTTGCAGACACACCTACACCTAAATGCCAGCACTTAAGACCCTTCATAAGAGAAACATTATTATTCATGTACAATCTGTTGAGTAGGAATGGAGATCACTGCTTATGCATTGCCATGTTACCAGTCACACCGCATGTCCCCAATACCCCCTGCATCGCCGTGCCAGGTCGTAAAAACACTGTTTTTTTTTGTCCCCCCCTACCCTTCTCCCTTGTTCCCTTGACTCGATTGGGTCCTGTTCGGCTGTGAATAAATCTCTGTAATATGAACGTGACAAGGAGGAGATTTATAAGTATAAGTGCCCGTTTCTGGTGGAATTTATAGTGCAGAGCAAGGGATATGCAGATGAGAGTGCAAAGGGTGTTGCAGGTACACGTGTGTGATATGTGCGTGCGGTATGACAAAAGGGGGCACGCAACACTTCATCTTTCATGTGTTATTGTGAATGCCCTAGAAGTGGCCTAGCAACAGCCGCGGAGAGGATGGAGAAGGAGGCGTGTGTGATCTTTGCTTCGAAATATCAGCACGGGCCTGGACAATCACGATGACATAAGGTGTTGGTCGCCTCGGAACCAAAACCCAAAACGGTGACCGAATCGAAGCTGAGGTAATGACCGGACAGACAACAATAACAGTAGTACATAACCAGGGTTGGGTAGGGTTGCGTTAAATTGATTACTTTCAATTACTTTTGGATGACTCCAATACCAAATATGCTGATAAAAGACAAAAGCAACTAAATATGAATAAAATTATGACTCACAACAGGTGGTAAGCTTTCTCTCCTGGCTTTGATCTCTTTGATCTCCGGCAAAATTAATATAAAATGCGACAGAAACAAAATGAAAATAAATCCAACACCATTTTTGCCGTTCCATGTATTCCGTTACTCCCCAAGCCTGCAAAAAATTTAGTCATTTTATTCATATTTAGTTTATTTTGTCTTTTATTAGCATATTTGGTATTGGAGTAATCCAAAAGTAATTGAAAGTAATCCAGTTAAAGTAACCCTACCCAACCCTGTAGATAACATACTGCACAATATTGTCTTTAACATGTCAGGTTTTTATTTTGTAAGAGCTTCATAGACAAAAGGGCCATTTGTAAAATAAATTGTTCTAAAGAAATATAGTCTTATTTGTCATCAAAAGTAATCTAAAGAATCATATAAGGTAGTCGTGACCTTGACCTAGATTTTTTATAAAAAGATCAAAACTTTTTTGGTCATCCCGGAACACATTTTTATATCACGGGTTTGACCACTCTTCACAAATTCATATCTTTTTAAATATCAAATGCCCCCAGACATAGAATGGTTCTATTTTTTTAAAGAGTTCTGAGAAAAAGTGACCAGTTCTAGACCTGGGGCAATGTTGAGTCCACTCACGTCTTGTGACTCAACTCGATAATTCTGTGGTAGTAATTGTTTGTTTTTAGTGGATGATTTTAGAGGAGGAAAGAAATACGGAATTCCAGTGATATAAAAATAACTGTTTGTATTAATCGTAACCTTGCCGTGCAGACATAAAAAAAGGAAAATAAAAAAAAATAGCACAAAATTAGAAGTATGGCTTATTATCAGGTGCGCCTTATAGACTGGAAATAAGTACAAAAAATCAGGAATGCCTAGTTAAAAAAGGATGCTTCTACCTATGTTATTTTTTCATACATTATTCTTGTTAATTTAAAACCAAATTTCCCAAATAAGCTATTTTTTATTGTAACCCTCGGTCTCACTGCATTTCGTATACAGTATAGATAAAAAGCGTGGTTGGAGATCGGAATAAGTCGGGTAGCCGGGACGAGCGGGAAGCCAGGGATCAATACTGGAAACAGAATCGGGCAGGATACGGGTAGCAGGAGACAGGAGAACGGAGCTTGAATCAGGGATCGATACAGGAAATGGTATCATGATAGGGGTAGATGGGACAGGAGAACGAAGCTTGGATCGTGGATCGATACAGGAAACAGAATCAGGATACGGGTAGCCAGGAAAGGAGAGCGGAGCTTGGATTGGGGATCGATACAGGAAACAGAATCAGAATACGGGTAGCCGGGACAAGAGAACGGAGCTTGGACCGGGGATCGATACAGGAAACAAAATCAGGATACAGGTTGCTGGAACAGGAAAACGGAACTTGGATTGGGGATCGATCCAGGAAACAGAATTAGGATACAGGTAGACGGGACAGGAGAACGAAGTTTGGATCGCGGATCGATACAGGAAACAGAATCAAAATACGGGGAACCAGGAAAGGAGAGCGGAGCTTGAATCCGGGATCGATACAGGAAACAGAATCAGGTTACGGGTACCCGGGACAGGAGAACGGAACTTGGAATAGGGATCGATAAAGGAAACAGCATCAGGATACATGTAGACAGGACAGGAGAATAGAGCTTGGATCAGGGATCGATACAGGAAAGAGAATCAGGATACGGGTAGCCGGGACAGGAGAACGGAGCTTGGACCGGGGATCGATACAGGAAACAGAATCAGGTTACGGGTAGTGTCAGGTTTTCAATGTAAATCTCTTAATTTTCTGTCTCAAGGTAATTAGCTTGTTTTTATATTACTAAATATAAAAACAATGTTTCTCATACAAACACACACATAAAGTAACGTTTCAACAATGAGTGTAATTATATCTCTTGTACTTTTATCAATCTTGTATTCTTTTATTTTGAAGTCGTGTTCTGGCTCTGTACTGATTCCTCTGATGTCACGAATAAACTTCCTCTCTCTGTTCGGGACCTCAGCAAAGAGGGTCGTGAGTTTTTTGCTCCCACCATCATGTAAGATTAAACTATATACATGTATTTTATCTGTGCAAATATGGCCACGAAATAGTCATAATAATGATTGACTTTAACAGTAGCCAGGACAGGAGAATGGAGCTTGGATCGGGGATCGATAAAGGAAACACATCGGGATCAAAACGTGAGCTAGCGTCAAAAGTGCTTGCCATTCATGCGGTGAGGCTCGCTGACGGACTGACAAAGAATGACCGGAAAGAAAGTGCTTAAATTGGGAGAGGGATATGTAGGAAACTGACAGAATCGTGACATCTCAAGGTTTCTTCATTTTCCTCATCCTGAGGTTTTTGAGTGTTACCTTGCCCTCATGTACGTTTTAGATCAGGGGATAGTGTCATAATAGTCTGTGGTCTGTACTGAACTTGACTTGACTTGTGACTAAGTGTCTCAGCACAAGAGGATCTATTTTTTTAATTAACTCCTGCTCATCAAAAATTCAAAAAGCAAGGAAGGAGCTTCAAATAGGAACAAACCGGATGCTTGGAAATAAATAGTGGTCAGTAGAGAACCAACCAGATGGCTATTGGCTTACTGATGTGGATAGGCAAAATCTCTCTCCACAATACAGGTATTGCAGTCAGTCATCTGAGAACCAGCATAATAAAATAAACCCTCCCCACTTCGGCGAGGTATCACCAGAACACGGTTGAGCGAGTTTCACACAGGGACCTCCTAATAGGGCCTATATTTACACTTAATGGCCGTGCCTTTTATTTGATTCATTAAACACACAAACTTCCAATGTCATCCGAAACTGGCCGTAATCACAATAATCTGTTTAAACAGATTCTCGTAGAGAGCGGGCGGGAAAGGATGAAAGGCATGCAGAGGGGAAGACGAGATTGTGGGCACGGTGAGATTGCGGGCATGGCTTATTGAAACAGACGTATGTTTACTTGGGCTGAGAAAAGTTGGTACAGGCACGTACTGGAAGGCGGCAGTTGATTGCAGGATGGTTCTTTACACTGGATGTATATGGAAATGTTAACTTTTCTATAATGAGAAAAAAGGGGTCTTTGATTTTACACGCCTACTTTTTACGTCTTCATTTGTCTAACGTACATTTGTCACGATCCTGTCAGTTGCCCTCGAATTACCCTCACCTCCGCTCACTCCTTCACCCCCAGCTGCCACCCGTGTCCTAATCCCTCCTCTCCCTATTTAAGTGCTTCCTCTCTGGTCACTCTTTGACAGTCCGTCAGCGAACTGTCCGCTTCGCCACAATATGGGTATAAAATAGGGATGCACAATAACTTTTTACTAATTATTAGCTACAACCAGGGTTGGGTAGGGTTACTTTAACTTGATTACTTTCAATTACTTTTGGATCATTCCAATACCAGATATGCTAATAAAAGACGAAATAAAGTAAATATGAATAAAATTACTAAATTTTGTGCAGGCTTGGGGAGTAACGGAATACACGGAACGGCAAAAATGATGTTGGCAAGCTGTTTGGATTTATTTTCATTTTGTTTCTGTCGCATTTTATGTTAGTTTTGCCGGAGATGAAAGAGATCAAAGTCACGAGAGAAAGCTTACCACGTGTTGTGAGTCATAATTGTATTCATATTTAGTTTCTTTTGTCTTTTATTAGCATATTTGGTATTGGAGTAATCCAAAAGTCATTGAAAGTAATCAAGTTAAAGTAACCCTACCCAACCCTGGCTACAACATTTGAAAACCAATTCCAATATCTATCTAATCAATGAATGCAGTCACTATCAATCGGATTGTGATCATACAAACTCCCTTGGCCATGTGACTTGTGATGGGCAAGCCCTCCAGTGCTTTGTGCACATCACAGAGAGGTAGAGAGGTTACACGATCAAATTGTACTACTACTTCTGTAGAAAATCAAAATATATTCCAATGAGGAACATATAGGCTTCTAAGTGTTCTAATAAGTAATGATGGCTTATTGAACATTCTAGTGTGGCTGTAAGTGACAGTTTATTCGTTTTGTGTTTTTTTTATAAAACCTTTAAAAAACTTTACATATTAGTTCCTCTTTCATTGGATACACCCGAATGCATATTTCCATTACTTTGACCTTCTTTTCCGAAGAGTGATGACAAAGATGGCTCATTCTGACCTTGACATTCAGCATGCTAAATGGGCTCCTCCATAGAACCGACATTCACAACTAAGTCCGAGGTGTACAGTACCTAGAGTACACTGTACATATATCAGTATTACAGAAAACTCGTTTGTTTGGAATAAACTGTAGTCAACTGTTGTCAATGTTCTTTTTGCGCTTCGTGTATTTTACGTTCCTTTTGTTTTCTCTTTAGATGAAAACATCCAACCACAAATTCTGATTGTAACGATGATTGAGACTTGAACACTCAAACATTGCATTTTGCAGAAGGACACAAGGGAAGGGAAGCAAGAACAGAGGCAGAGGTATCAAAGATTGATGATATAAAAAAACACAACCAGGAACAAAGTAACAAACGAACAAAAACCCAGAAAACAAATAGCATGTCCAAATAAAATCAAACCTGACATATCTGCACCGCTTATCCTCAGTAGGGTCACGGGGGTGCTGGAGCCCATCCCAGCCATCTTCAGGCAGTGGGCAGGGGACAACATGAACTGGTTGCCAGCCAGTCACAGGACAACCTGACAATATTCAAACCAGAAATAAAGAGCAAACCGGAAATGAAAATGCAATGACCCAACACAGTGTGCTGTCCGAGCAGTTAATATAAAGACTTGGGATAGTTCGTCATGATTACTGATTCAGGGCACCTGCGGCTGCCCTGTTGGCGCCAACAGCCCTTGTCGCTGATTGGCCCTCTGCCACTTCTAAAACCCTGTGGCTCCCTGTTTCCAGCGTCAAACCACTCTGCGAACCTATGCTCTCAGCTAGGCAAGCTTTGTACTATCCGACATTATCCTGCCCTGTTTATCCTGCTTGATACCTGTTGCTGACCTGTTTCTGGACCCGTTCCTGCGTTTGCCCCTCTGTCCCGGCCATGAATCCTGTTTTGCCCTGTTTTCTGCCTGATGCCTGTTGCCGACCTCTTTTCTAGACTCGTTACTGCCTTTGCTCCTCCGTCCCGGCCATCGACCTGTTTTCTCGCTGTCTACGACTACCCTCGCTCGACAAGGAAGTGCCACTTCCGCGTTCCTGCCATCAACTACCCGTGACTGACGATTATCGGAACGTGGAAGCAAGCACTGCTCTCTTTCTCAATAAAAACGGAGTAAAACGAACGCTAGTGGGTCCTGTCTCCGTTCCTGGCTTGTGAAACTGTTAGGGACGGATGTGTGGCGATTGGGCTCTGGTGTGTTTTGCTCTAAACCTGGTTGGCGCCCCCTTGGGGAAAGGTGGTGTGCCAGAACCTGGCAAAGTCAAAACGATTGAGAAGTTTTTCGTTAAATAGAGACTGAATAAAAGGAAATATGTCAGTAGATTTTGAAATTACAACCAGTTCTAAAATACATCCTCTAAAACCATTCTCTTCTGTCAAGACAAGAACAGATGGAGGACCCAGATGCGTAACGTTACCCACAAGTTTATTGAAATAAAGAGGAGAGTCAGCGCCAGCGATCCGGTGCTTGCTGGACGCGGGAAGCAAGCCACTCAAGGGATCAGAGCATGTTCCGAATGCGGAAGTGGATCTTCGGGAGCGGGACAACGTAGCGTAGTCAGACGGAAAAACAGGTCGTTAGCCAGGACGAGATATCAGAACGTGGTCGGGGTTAAAAAAACTGGTCGTTAGCCGGGATGGGATATCAAAACGTAGTCGGGGTCAGAAACAGGTCGTAGCAGGAGACAAACAGGGGAATCAGGAACGGACGGGTGGAAAACGGGTCACAAAAATGGGACCGACAGGAGTCAGAGTCAAAAATGCTTGCCCTGTGAAAGCAGATGTTCGCTGGCGGATTAACCCAGGGCGAGTGAGAGCACTGAGCTTAAATAGGAGGGGGAACCAATAAGGTAATCAGCAGCAGCTGGCGCCAAACGAGCGGGCATAGGTGAATGTAATGAGTAAGCATGACCCTCTTCGTGTATTTACTTTTACATGCATGAAAAAAACAAATAAGAAAACGAAAAAACAACAACAACAGTGAGGTATAATAGTCATAATAACAAACCGGCATCATATGCAATCTCCTTAGCAGGTGTACAATCGTAACATCAGAATAACCGTATCAGTGATTTTCACTGGGAACTGATAACAAAATCAAAACGAATATACATTATACTGTGTTCCATTCTTCTGGCTTTTCTCAGAAGTGACCGTTGGGTGAAAAAATGCTAACCTTTCTGCTTGTTTACACACTAACACAATGACAGGACCAAGGGATTAGAGTAGCGGGACACTATGAGAGGCGACCTCTCCAAAGTTTAGCAGGTTCCCTCCCTCCCTGCACCCCAAAACCTTCTCAGGAGAGGCTTACCTTAGTCCTTAATGAGGGACCCAGGGGAATAGTTGGGATGTCACCTCAAAGAGCATGCTGATGTCGGGTGAAGGAGAGTGTGCAAATAATTTGTCTTGGGTTCCTAGAGCAACGGTTGGTGTGAAGCACTAGTTTTCCAATCGTGGTACCATTTAATGTAGACGATTGGTAATCATATTTATTTAATTTGAACAAAAACTATTGAAACTGTGCTCTTGCTTTTCAACAAAGAATACCACAAAAACCCAAATAATCATTTTTGACTGCAATAAAAAAAAAAATATTTGAAAAATAATGACATATTCTTTGGGAGAACGATAAACAAGAACTTTCACATCACCCAGAGTCTGTCTGTGGATGCCCGTTTTTATCATTTGTATCATTGTATTCCAAAGGTGAGAACCACCAGGAAAAGTATGTGTGTGTCTGTGTGTGGATTCAAACTTTGGAACAATTTACAAGACGAGATCAAACAACTAACTATTCGCTTGTTCAAATTTAAATACAAAGGAACATTCCTGGCGGAATACAGAGATGAAGAAAAACGGGTATGAGTGAGACAAGAGATTGGGAATAGTGCGTCTAGAACTATGGTTAACTTTGTGTTATTGTTGCTATTGTTATATCATAACTGTTATTCTTAATATTATTACAATTGTTGTTATATAATTGGTGTATTAAATAGGGAAGATGAAGGGGTAGGGAACATAAGCATTTGCTTCTGACTACCCCTTTTCGAACATATTATGTAATATTATTTTGTTGTTGAGTTATTGTTTTTGTTCTGTTTTTATTTTAATGTTCGAATAAAGTTTTAATTAATTAATTAATTAATTAATAATTTAATTAATTCAATTATCATTCATGTCTTTGTTGCTGAGATTATAATTCATTCGTTTGTTACCTCTCAGCTTGGTTATTGTAATCTATTGTGTTCTGGTCTCCTGATGTCTAGCATCCGAAGTCTGCAGCTAGTTCAAAATGAGGCAGCGAGACTATTGACTAAGACAAGAAAGTTTGACGATATCACACCCATATTAGCTAAATTGCACTGGTGCCCAGTCCACTTAAGATGTGAGTTTAAGGTTCTCTTTGTCAGAACCAGAACAAATGGTATAACCAATCGCGTAACGTTTCACGCTAATGTTTATAGGGATCTTGAGGAAACAAACACTAGTAATCCAGTGATCGCTGGACAGCAACAGCTCACGGGATCGGAGCGTGATGGGAATACGTAAGTGATTCGCCGGGACGGAAGATCGGAGCGTGGTCATATGCAAAAAAGGGTCAATAGCCGGTGAGGGAGATCAGAGCGTGGTCAAATGGACAAAACGGGTTAATAGCCGGAGACAAACGGGAAAATCAGGAACAGACGAGTTGGAGACGGACGAAGACGGGACCGACGGGAGCCATAGTCAAAGTGCTTGCCTTACGTATGCACATGTTCACTGACAGACTGACAAGGAGTGACTGGCGTAGAGGCGAGGATAATGAGTAATCTTGACACTCTTATTAACATACAAATGTTTAGATGGACTTGTCCCCTCTTATCTCTCTGATTTGATTCCCCCCCTATGTTCCTGGACAGAGCCTCTGCTTGGAAAATGCCTGTCTACTTGTGACTCCAAGAGCCAAGAAGAAGTCTGCGGGCTCAAGATCATTCTCCACCCTGGCCCCGGCGCTGTGGAATGCTGTGGCTCCAGAGATAAGATCTTCAATCTCAGTGACCGTTTTTAAATCCAGACTTAAGACCCACTTCTATTCAATAGCTATTAATTGATGCCCACCTCATACTTTGTACCGTCCTGTCTTTTTCCGACTGCCTGGCCGGTGGTGATACAAGGGAGATGAGTCAGTGGACCAGCGTCTGGACCTGAAGCATGTCAACGCCTGTATCGACCAGCCGGCAGAGATGGGAAGCTGCGTCGTTGCTATCATAGACTTTGTGGACAATATTACAGACTCCAGATTTAATTGGCGTCAGGGACAGGGTTCAGGCGTTGTTGTTGTCATGCACTTTCTGGACAAATTTCAACATATTACCTATGTGTTTGTAATTGATGGTCACTATGTCTTGTGTACTGTTACCCAATGCTGAATATATTGGACCCTGGTCACCATGAAAGGCGGTTATCTCTTCTGAGGCCCATTCTCAAGGTTTCTTATAGTCCTCAAGAAAAGGTTTTTGAGTTTTTCTTGAACTGCATGTTGGTTTAAGATCAGGGGATGATATAATTGTAACCTGTACAGTCCTTTGAGCCATTTTGTGATTAAGGGCTATACAAATACATGTGACTTGATTTTGTGTTTTACAGAATATTTTTCCTCGTTTAGGTCTGATGAGGAAAATATGTGCTATGAGTCCAACAAAAATGCTGTACTTGTGACTACTGTTGCACATCTCACTGGAAAAAGTAATCACTTACAGTTACTAGTTACTAACCCAGTTACACCAAAACTACCCCCCCATTAGTGACACAAAAAAATAGTGCGTTACAAATCCTTGTATATACTCGCAAGGTAGCTGACTCCTCAAAGCTGTGTTGAAATAGCCACATAATAATTAAAGTAGAATAAAATGCGTACACCAACCTGTGAAATTGGAGACGTTATCATTTTACTTAGCTTGTCCGGTCTTGTTACTTTGCAAACGGACACTCAGCCAAGACACTCCATATCCATTTTGTCTCTGGGGTCCAAAGTATTTGATGCTCTACATTTATGTGTACTGCACAAGACGGGTCATTTTCTTCAGGCGTTGTGTATTGTAAAAAATTCCTTTTGCCTACAAAAAGACCAAAGTTCAGCACATGTTTATTATAAATTCTAAGCTTTTGTTTGCTGCATTGATCTCCTGTAGGATTAAACTGACCCACTTATTTGAGTATGTATTTTTATAGTTGTAAATTCGGCTTAGCTGCGATTGTATATGGTAGGGAGAATATCTCCATGAGGAAAAATTCTGCGATTTCATACACGGTGCTCTAGGAATTGCCATTGTAGTTGTATGCAGTTGTACTTTGTAAATATAAACACGCCCTCCTTCGGAAATTGTTGTTGGCGGATCCATATCTGTATAAGACGACATGAATAATGCAGAAGTATTTAGTGCTGTGAAAAGATAGTGGGATTGTGGACGCGTTCTTAAGGATGGGCTGGGCTCCCGTATGATGCGGCAGGGGTAAACCAGTGAAAGCTGTCGGGCCCTGCTGTTGAACAAAAGCGTGGGTTGTGTCACCCTGACCCGAGTGAAATGGCTGCTTTCTGGTGTCCCATTTCCTCTGGAGGGACGAAAGCATGACCAACTTAGGTGCCGAGGTGCCTAACTTGTTTTGGTGTTTGGGTAATTGGGTTGGCCATGGTCCAAAAATTGTGTGTGTTTCTTTGCTATTTTTTTCCCTTTTATTTTCTTTGTTATTGTTGTGTTTGTCTTGCTGTCGGTCACCCCTCTTGAGGGATATGACCGAGGTAGATAGATAGATAGATAGATAGATAGATAGATAGATAGATAGATAGATAGATAGATAGATAGATAGATAGATAGATAGATAGATAGATAGATAGATAGATAGATAGATAGATAGATAGATAGATAGATAGATAGATAGATAGATAGATAGATAGATAGATAGATAGATAGATAGATAGATAGAATATAGTAGTTAGAATACAGCGGAACCTCGGTTTTCGAACGCCTCTCAGTTCGAACAAATCGCAGTCGGACCAAAAATTTCCAGAAATTCTTGCTTCGCTGTTCGTTCAAAAAATCGGAGTTCGAACGCCGGTAATGCGTGAGTGCGTACTTTAGGGTGCGATGCTGAGCGGCGTACGGGTGTAGATCGCTCTTTTCGTGACCGACTGTTATCGCGTGCGGACGTGCTTCGTTTTGCTTTCGCTTTTAATATAGGTGTACAAAGTGTTTTAGCCCCTAATTATGCCTCCCAAGAAAGTCAGTGCAAGCAGAAAAGTTGGGTGAAAAATGAAAAGTAGTGCGTACAACTATTGCATTTAAGAAGGAGGTGTGCGAGTGTCTGGTCTTGCTAGGGAATACCCCACCGTCCACCTGCGCCTTCTGCTGACCACCACAAAGGTAAGAAATCCTATGCATAATTCTTGTCTTCATCCTTTTTTTATTATTTTTACACAATCATGTAAGCGTAATCTTTCGTACTGAAGATTACGATAACGCGAACGTACGATTAGCCTGGGTTAGCTCCATGTTTACGTTAAACATTCAAAACATTCAGGGGGTTGGAACGGAGCCCAACATTCAGGGTGTTGGGACGCAGCCCCCTTTCCAATGAACCGCTCACCACTTGTTGTGGAGACCCGGGTGCTAAATGACTTGTAAACGACCTGATTTTTTTTTATTTTTACACGTTCATGTTAGCGTAATCTTTCGTACTGAAGATTACGATAACGCGAACGTACGATTAGCCTGGGTTAGCTTTATGTTTACGTTAAACATTCAAGATAAACATTCAGGGTTTTGGAACGGATTAAAACGATTTACATTATTTTTAATGGGAAAAATGATTTCGGTGATCGAACAAATCGGTTTTCGAACAGGGTCCTGGAACGGATTATGGTCGAGAACCGAGGTTCCACTGTTTATTGTAATTCAAGATATTTGTTTACTGAGTAGCAGAATAACACAATAATGCAATATGAAGTAACGACAGCAGAGTTACAAAATGCTCTCAATAATGTGTTACAGAGAAAGGTTACCTAGTAAAGCGTTTATCCCGACACTTCTTAAAACACATCTCTAATACATTTCAGAGGTTTTGAAATGAATGAATAATAAAATACCTAAAGAATGTCTGTTTTCACTATCTTCTGTTTCCCTACCTAAGTACTGCATGCACTTGCAGATTTTCATGCTCGTGCATGCCTCAGCGCGCCATCGATGGCAGCATCTGCGTCTTAGTGTGATTCTCCGCCAATGAGACTGAGGCCCGTCGCCCTCAGATGCAATTCAGATGAGCTCTGCAAATCCAGCATGAAATTAAATTTACAACTTGGACCGAAACACACATACACACGCCGTCGGTCTCTGATGGCGGCCTCGATATCACCTAACTACGTTTGTGTGTGTGCGCGTATGCTAATGTTTCCGATGCTAACTCATGTATATGTAGTTGAGAGACAATATCTTGCGAGGTGCATTTGTTTTATGGATTGATGTAACAGTTCAATAGCAAGTTGAATATCATAAGCAATTTTTTCTGGCTTGCATTGTTTGCATGTGGAATCAGGAAGTGTATACTATCCACCTCGCTATTTCTATGTTGTTCCGGTACTCATACCTGTCAACTTGTACGTTTTTGTCGTACAAATTATGTCTGTTATGCATTTTAAGACGTGTACGACGTACAGGAAAATCTGTACGGAAAAACACAAATTTGTCAATTATGGGTACCATCCGGTATACACCGACTATCACAAAACGGCAAATCAATCAAGTCAAACGTGTTCGCCGCGGTAGCCTCTATCTCGGTATTGTTTTTTTTAAATGTTTCGTTGCAAACGAAGCGAGCGGTTTGATGCTACTGTGCGCATGTATCTACCGCCTCGGATTTCATGTGGTAGTTATGTAGTGAAAGGAAGTCCGTCTCTTTTTAGAGAACCTGCTTGTTCGAGTCAACTCATCAAAGAGAGCCGGCCCTCAAACGGCTCACTTGCTTTGATTAATTTTATAACAAATTATTATGTTGTATAAAGAAGCTCGGTGGCCTTGGGGGTAGGGCGGCCACTCCGAGACTGGGAGGTCGCTGGCTCAAGCCTCGGCCTAGTCATACCTAGGACTTACAAGAGTGGTACTCATTGCCTCCCTGCTTGGCGCTTGGCATTAAGGGTTGTAATTGGGGGGTTTGGTCACCTAATGACTCCCAATACAGCAGTTGGGTTGAGCGAGGGGGCTGGGAACCCCCTCCTCTGTATCAATCTCCCAGAAAGAGTCAGGAATGTGTTTTATACTCTAGCCACCTCCCACTAGGGGGATATGGCTCCGGTATATGTATAAAGAAGTTAAGAAAAAAGGGAAGTATAAAAGGAGAAAATGAAATATCCCTTTAATCAGTAAATTACCAACAATAATTTAATGTAGAAAATGGATTAATAATTTGAATTAAAAAAAATGTATTATTCTATTTAGTTATATTTGCATGTATTTCTTCTTCTACAGTGAACGTCCAAGCTGCTTGATTTTTGAACTTTTTTATAATAAACCTCATTCATGTCGAGCAACTCAGTATCTCACGACAAAATGTTGATCAACAATATATATGATATAACGAAACACACGTATAATATAACATGTTAAACTACATAAAGAAACACGTATGAAAAAAAAAATATGCTGTAAGATAATTTTGTATTTTGTAAGGGAAAATACGGCATTTGTAAGGGCATGGAGCCCTGGAGGTTTACAGGTATGTTTATGGATTGATGTAACAGTTCAATAGCAAGTTGAATATCATAAGCAATTTCTTCTTGCTTGCATTGTTTGCATGTTGAATCAGGAAGTGAATACCATCCACCTGGCTATTTCTGTTATTCCGCTACTGTATATTGGCCTTCCCCTGCTGAATAATAGAACATTTCCAGCAATAATAATAATACTAATGGCTACCAGCATTACACCACAATCATAACCGCATCGCACATTTCAGTCAACACCGAGTCCGGGCCAATCATGTCTGCCCCTAGCTCCTCGCATTTGCATAAAACAATTACCCTGGGCAGACTCAGGGTTCAATGTCGTCTAGACGGCATGTTTCACTGCCGTGTCATCAAGGCGTGGGGATGTGTGTATATGTTTATAGGGGAGACTTGGGACACACTGGTTGTAAATTAGCTCGGGTACGGTAGCTCGGGCACTGTCCGGATCGCCTCGCCTTCAGGCAGTAGTCACGTACGTATCATATACATGCATGCAAATAAGGTAACCCGGACAGCTCGAGATGACATTGAGGAGTTGGCGGAAACCAATATTCAGATGGGAGCAGAGGGCAGGGGGGAGGGGCGGGAAGATGAGATTGTGAATGAAAGTGTATGCACGGGTGGATCTTGGTTCCCATCTCCGAAGGGGTCTTTACTACTTAGCTTTCACCAGGCCATTATTTTCTGCAGTTGAACTAGGTGCAATCAATACATGAAACACATCAGGTATCTGATGGAGATTGAGGTGGCTGCTCCCAAGAAGACCCTTTTTAACTGCAAAACACCAGCAGCGAGAACATGAAAGTAATGGAGAAAGCAGAATACAGTAATCCTTTCGTTTTACCGGCGTCACATTTTGAAAAACAGTCAAACCCTGCGAAGTAGAAACAGTTATTTATGCATCAGATATCAGTAACAATAATAGATGCAACTCTAACAAAAATCTAATACAAATCTACAAATAAACACGCAGAACACAGAATTGCAGTTAAATGATTGGTGTATATTGTCATTATGTAATAGTACAACACAATTGGTTGGCTTCCCCTTTCAGTGTAAGAAGGCAATGTAGATAGCGGCTGGCTAGTAAAGGATTTTATACATTTGACTAAAAAGGATTTCATACGACTGACTCAGTTTAATACAATAAAGAGATTCACAGACTGGGCTTTAGTTCAATGACAGGGCAGGCTGTTAGAAATGCATAATATTTTGTCCAGGAAATTTTGATACATTATGACCTTTTATTGTTCATTGAACTAAAGCACAGTCAGGGAATATCTGCATTAAACTGAATACATGTAACTTGTAGTCCATCGTATAAAATCCTTTATAGCCCAATGTACAAAATCCTTTAATATACAGAACTTAAAATGTGCTTACCTGTAGATTGAAATATTTGTCCCAGCTGCAATAAGAAACAAATCATTTATTTTCTCAAGAACAAAAGTACATTTGTTATTGCACGATTTAAATAAAGGTCAGGGGGTTGAGGACCTGAAGGATGCCAGGCTTAAGGCAAGGGAGGATAATTACCCCTGGTAAAAGGTTGCCAAGCTCTGAAAGGGCTCCAGAGTGAAAGACCATTGCCCTGCACAAATGAACACACGTGCGCACCCACAACAAAAGATAAAGAGAACACGAGAAAGGGGCAGTACAGGAAGGTCGAGGCTGTGACTTCCCAGACCCGGACTTGAGGATTAATGATGAATAAACAGAAACGTATAGAAAAACAAAGACATGTTTTTACAAAAAGATGGGTAAAAATGCAGACGTGCAATTGCAATAAACTCCAGTCTTTTCTTTCATGTTCTATATTGCTTCCACTTTAAATATAACTCCACCGGATAAACACTCACTCAAACTTAAAGCTGAATGAGGGCATTGTGAATCAGAAGATGCTGAATCAATGTCGAAATGTAATCAATAGCCCAATCCTATTAAACGGGGCTCCCCTGCTCCTCTCCTTTTCCACAGTTTCCTTCTCTTTCTTATCATTTATTTTTTCTACCATGTATCAATCCCTCCATCACCTGCAATGTATTTTACAGTTCCAAGGCCTTAAAGTCACTGTGAAGGTCAAAATGCACAATTGAATAAGAATGATTTAACAGGAATATTATGATGCATGATTTGACAAAATAAATCTTAATCCAGGGGAGTCAAAACTTTTTGCTCAGTGGCCACATGGAGGAAAAAAAATCAAAAAAACTATGAAAATGTATTGAAAAATAACTAAAAAAATACAAAAATACTGAAAAGTATGAAAAGATAGAAAAACTAGCGTAAAGTATGAACAAGTACTGAGGAGTAGTAAAAAGTGAAACGAAAAAAAAACTGAAAAAGTATTTAAGTATAAAAATTATCTAAAAGTTGGAGGCCTGTCTCACTGAGATAAAAGAGTGGATGTCACTCAATTTCTTGCGTCTTAACCCTGAAAAGACCGAAATGTTAGTCATTGGTCCTTCTAAATGCCGTGACTTCTTCTCAAAAACTGCTGTGAACCTTGACAAATGTCACATCACACAGAGTGACTCAGTTAAAAATTTAGGTGTCATATTTGACCCTGATCTATCATTTGAGATGCATGTAAAGCAAATTACTAGAACTGCCTTCTTCCATCTTCGCAACATTGCTAAAATCCGTTCAATACTGTCTCAGTCTGATGCGGAAACAATAATTCATGCATTTGTTACCTCCCGTCTCGACTACTGTAATGCACTACTTTCCGGTCTCCCGAAGTCCAGAATCAAGTCTCTTCAGCTAGTACAAAATGCCGCAGCGAGGCTTTTAACTAGGACAAAAAAGTACGATCACATAACACCGATTTTGGCTAACCTGCATTGGCTCCCAGTTAGCCAAAGATGTGACTTCAAAGTTCTCTTAGTACTGTACAAAATCATACATGGACTTGCTCCCTCTTATCTTTCAGATGTGATCTGCCGCTATGTCCCGGTCCGAAGCCTGCGATCTGAGAGTGCCGGTCTTCTGGTGATCCCGAGAGCAAAGAAGTCTTCTGCTGGTTCGAGAGCGTTCTCCATCCGGGCACCGGTGCTGTGGAATGCTCTTCCCCCTGAGATCCGATCTGCAACCTCAGTGGAAATGTTTAAATCTAAACTTAAAACTCACCTCTACTCTATTGCATACGAATAACCTACTCCTCTTGTCGGTTGACAATAGTCTGTGTAATATAGTGTAACAATCTGTGAAGCCCTTTGAGACTCTTCGTGATTTAGGGCTATACAAAAATAAATGACTTGACTTGACTTGACTTAAAAGTTTGAAAATGTATTAAACGTTACCAATAATTTGAAAATATCCAAAAAGTACTAAATATAATGTAAAATTACTGAAAAGTATGAAAATATACAAAATGTAGTGAGAAGTATTAAAAAGTACCAATGAGACAAATGTGAAAAACTAGTGTAAAAAGGGGTGTAAAGTAGAAAAAAGTACTGAAACGTAAGACAAAAAAATCTACAGAATATCGACTCAAAAGTATAAAAAAAATATTAAAAGTACTAAAACATATTTAAACGCACTTCTTCAAAGATGATGAATAAGTTCCAAGAAGTATAAAATAAAATCCTGAAAATAATACAATAATGTACAGTATAAAAAAGTACTAAAGACAAAATGAAAAATATGCATTTAAAAAATGAAAAAGAAAGTCAAAAAGTAAGTTCCAAAGTATTAAAAATTACTGAAAAGTACTTAAAAGTATGCAAAAGTACTAAATACAGAGATGCCAAAGTGAAAAATCTACTGAAAATATTAAACAAAAGTTCAAAAAGCATTCCCATGAACTGAAAGGTATGGCAAATTGCTGATAAGTATAAATTACAAAAAAAATACCACATAGTAGTAAAAAAACTCAAATCTCATAAAAGTACTGAAATGTATGAAAATAAACAAAAAGTACTGAAAGGTATAAAAATATAAAAAAAAAATGCTGTAAAGCATGAAAAAGTACTGAAAAGCAGCACAAAAATGTAAGGAAATAAAAAATTTACTGAAAACTCTGAAAAGTTCCAAAAGTTCTGAAACATCTTGAAAAGTACTGAGAATAAGAAAACATACCAATATTACTCAATAGTGCAAAAACGTACTGAAAAGTACTAAAAGTATGAAAAAGTACTGAAAACAGAAATGTAAAGTGAAAAGTGTACTGAAAATGTTGAAAAAGTTAGAAATCCATTCCCACGAACTGAAAAGTACGGCAAATTGGTGAAAAGTATAAATTACACACAAAAATACCACAAAGTATTAAAAAAACTGAAATCTGAAAAAAGTACTGAAAAGTATGAAAATAAACAAAAAAGTAAAAAAACAAATGAAAAAGTACTGAAAGGGATAAAAATATAAAAAATAACCTAATAGTAGCACACAAAATGTAAAGAGAAAAATTTACTGAAAAGTACCAAAAGTATTAAAACACCTTGAAAAGTACTGAGAATAAGAAAATATACTAATATTACTCAATAATACAAAAACGTACTGAAAAGTAATGAAACCTATGTAAAAATACAAAAAAATCTAAAATGCATGAAAAGTGCTGAACAATTCTGAAATAGTCGTGAAAAGTAGTAAAAACTACAAAAGTGTAACGATAAATAGGTGTAAAATAAACTAAAAAGTATGAAAAAGTACTAAATAATATGAAAAAGAGTGACTTAATTGTCTGCCATCTTGTATCTCTTCAAAAATCAAAAACCTTGCTGAGCAAAAAATGAGAAGAAATTGTCCTTAATGCTGACTTTGAGCCATTTTAGTTCGTATCCCTTTTTTGTGCTTTGTAGCACTTGTCTTTTGTTGCACCACACAATGCAGCAAAATCTAGTATTACACAGTGATCCTTTAATCCACAGGTGTCAAACAGGCGGCCCGCGGGCCAGATCAGGCCCGCTAAGGGATTGAATCAGGCCCGTGAGACAACACTCAGAGAAGCGCAAGAGAAAAACAAGCTGCAGGTTGAAATATGTCAACTTGATGTTGCCAAAGACACTGTACTTGTATTTATTTCTCTCTCTCTCCCTCTCTCTCTCTCTCTCTTTCTTTATCTCTCTCTCTCTCTCTTTTTCCACCCCTTTTCTTCCACTCTGTCTCCGTCTCTTTCACTCTCTGTGTCTCTCTTTTTCTCTTCCTTTGTTGCTCTTTGTCTCTTTCTCTCTCTGTGTCTTTTAACCTCTTTTGCTCTAACTTCCATTTTTTTTTCATTTTCTCTCTTTTGTCTTTCTCTCTTAATACCCTTCGCGTTTTCCTTTTTCTTTTCTCTCCTTGTGTCTCTCTATTTCTCTTTGGATTCCTTTCTTCCTCTCCCTTTCTTTTCCCCCTCTCCCACGACTTTTTATCTTTTGTTTCTTATGCTCTCTCCATCATTTCTTTCTTTGTCCCACCCTCTCTCCTTTTCCTTCCCTCTTTCTATTATTTCTTTAGCTGTTTTTCTTTCTCTTTAATCTACTAGTTTGGCCCCTGACAGAATGTTTGTTCTATCGTGTGGCCCCCGAGTTAAAATGAGTTTGACACCCCTGCTTTAATCCATGAGCTTTTTAGTTGAACTTCCCCGTCACTTTGACATATTTCAATCCAGTACGTCCATTGAAGTCAAAAGTTTATCTTGGGCCATCCGCCATTTTGATCATTATCGAATAAAACATAAAACATAGTCCACATTTTCACATTTATATTTGCGATTTTTCACCGACACATAATCAACCCACACAAAACTACAACCGAACAATCAGAAAGTCGTGTCTTTGATGTGTCCGCTTGTGGACATGGCCACCGAAGTAAACAACGAGACAATAACGTTATTAAAAATCATCGTGCTGTGAACCTAATGTGATTGTGCTATAATGCTTTGCTTTTAAGATGTAAATTTTCGTTGTTCGGATTGAATTTGCATTTGTTTTTTTTGCGTTGTTTTCGTTTTTCTACCTTCGGCTTGTTCAAATGACGGAGAAATGACCATTCGTTTTCTTGCTGGGAAAAAACAAGCTTCCCTCTGTTTACCAGAGTACAACTTTCAAGTGGAAATGTTATTAGATTGTGAATAAAACGGATTATATGCTAATGTGTTTGGAAATATCTAAATCCTATTCATGGTTACGTGACAGAAACGTGTTTTTCTTTCTTTAGATTAATGTAGAAAAGTGCAAGATGAAGAGAGTATTTGCGCCATTGTGGGAGAAAGTCTTAAGGAATGGAAGTGAAAACCAAGAACATACGAGAGATTATCAAATGCCATTCAAATTAACAATGATAATTGAAAGCTGGCTGTTGTGTACAAGCAAAACAATCAATTTTCCCAATTCCAGGTGTGGGCAAGCTACGACCCGCGGGCCACATGTCAGGCGGTGTAACCCGGGCCCGACAAACTATAATACTAAAAATATAAACATTTAACTAGTATCCCTTTGTATACCATCCATCTATCCATCCATTGTCTTCCGCTTATCCGAGGTCGGGTCGCGGGGGCAGCAGCGTTAAAAGGGAAGCCCAGACGTCCCTATCCCCAGCCACTTACTCCAGCTCATCCGACGGGACCCCGAGGCGTTCCCAAGCCAGCCGAGAGACATAGTCTCTCCAACGTGTCCTGGGCTGCCCCCGGGGCCTCCTGCCGGTGGGACATGCCCGGAACACCTCCCGAGGGAGGCGTCCGGGAGGCATCCTTATTAGATGCCCGAGCCACCTCAACTGGCTCCTCTCAACGCGGAGGAGCAGTGGCTCTACTCCGAGTCCCTCCCGGATGACTGAGCTTCTCACCCTATCTCTAAGGGAGAACCCAGCCACCCTGCGGAGGAAACTCATTTCGGCCGCTTGTATCCGGGATCGAGTTCTTTCGGTCATGACCCAAAGTTCATGACCATAGGTGAGGGTAGGAACGTAGATCGACTGGTAGATCGAGAGCTTTGCCTTTCGGCTCAGCTCCCTCTTCACCACGACAGACCGGTACAGGGTCCGAATGACGGTAGACGCTGCACCGACCCGTCTGTCGATCTCCCGTTCCATCCCACCCTCACTCGTGAACAAGACCCCAAGATACTTGAACTCCTCCACTTGGGGCAAGACCTCCTCCCCGACACGGAGGGAGCATACCACCCTTTTCCGACTGAGAACCATGGCCTCGGACTTGGAGGTGCTGATCCTTTGTATACCGTCCCTGCATAAAAAAAGACAGTGTTCATAAAGTATACTGCACCCAAGGCCAAGAGTCATATAGGGTACAGAGCTGTCTAAACCATTGACACACAACTGGCTGAAAGGGCAACGGAGCAATTGCCAAGCAGCTTGGTGAAAAAAGGTCCACTGTTGGCGCAACCATTAGAAAATGGAAGAAGCTAAACATGGCGGTCAATCAGCCCAAAACTACACTACAGGAGTTGGTCGATGACCTGAAAACAGCTGGGATGACCATTTCCAAGGTTACTGTAGGTAATGAACTCAGACGTCATGATTTGTAATCATGTATGGCACGATAGGTTCCCCTGCTTAAACCAGCACATGTCAAGGCCTGTCCTAAGTTTGTATATGACCATTTAGGTGAGTCATGGGAGGAAGTTTTTTTTTCATAATTCCACTAAGCGTGTTTAGAGGAAGAGGAATGAAGAGTTCAAACCGCAGAACACCATCCCTACTGTGAACCATGGGGATGGTAGCATCATGCTTTGGGGGTGTTTTTCTGCACATGGGACAGGACAAGTGCACTGCATTAAAGAGAGGATGACTACATATATATTCTAGATGGTGGCGCACGCGAGCGCAGCGGCTTCACATGTCTCTCCAGTAAATCTTTTTACTTTTATTTTTTTTTTTATCTCTCATCTTTTCTTTGATAAATAAACCTTATCTTCTCTATTCCTTTATCTTCCTGGTTTCTTTTATCCTCACTGTGAATATGTGAACTTGGAGTGCCATGCCCAATTTTGTTGTCACAATATGTTAACCCATTTTGTAACAATGACAATAAAGGTATATTCTATTCTATTCTATTCTATTCTATTCTATTCTATATATAAAATTTAGGGAATTTACGTTAATATCTATGTTACTAAAAAGAGAGTGAAATCATCCCCAAATGCAGACCCAAACTAATTAAAATTGGATAACTAGGCACAGAACAGAGTACTGATGTTTTCTATCTTTTAAAGAACAAGTAACTTTGCTAATAGTAAGGCATATTTTTCTTATTCATAATGAAAAAAAAAAAGTATATGTCAGTAAATGCCCAAAAATACACTTTAAATGAGCAACATCTTCTGCCTATGGTTTAAAATTGTCTGCATGGCGTGATCTGTATATCACGTATATAAGTTATTGGACCAAACAAATTAATTAATGTTGGAAGTAAAAAAGGAAAGGTTGTCCTCTCATGTCTGTTTTTACTGTTTTTGCAAATGTCTGGAAAAGGATACGCAAAGCTAAAATACTTTATATGAAACTCTTCTTTGGATATACGACCTGTCAGTATTTACTAGATTGTGCTGGTCCATGTCCGACCGCATTTGCATGTCGGCATACCCGTCTATGCGCCTGTAGGTTTGAGCCGATGTGTATATACGTGCAGGCGTGTGACTGGGCCGCCCTGAAGCAGCCAGATTTGATCTTTGCAAAGGCTAACATCTGTCGTCTGTCATTTTTGCCATGATTGATGACAGCTACCAGAATGGAAGGGTGAAGATGAAGAAGGGAAAGGGGTGAGACCAAGTCGAGGTTCGCGTGGAACAATGGAGAGCGGCTTGATACTCCTGTACGCTTGAATAAACTACATTTCTGATGGATTCTCGACTGGTAATTAAACATTGATAGGTAAGTAAGTAGGTGGGTAGGTAGGTAGGTAGGTAGGTCAATAGGTAGGTAGGTAGGTAGGTAGGTAGGTAGGTAGGTGCGTAGGTAGGTAGGTAGGTTGGTAGGAGGATCAATAGATAGATGGATGGGTATATAAATAGATAGACGGACGGAGGGAAGGACGGACGGACGGACAGAAAGACGGGCACACAGACAGACAGCTAGATAGATAGATAGATAGATAGACAGACAGACAGACAGACAGACAGACAGACAGACAGACAGACAGACAGACAGACAGACAGATAGATAGATAGATAGATTCACAGACGGACGGACAGACGGAGGGACAGCTAGATAGATAGATATATTTTTGTTGAGGTTTTTTTTTTTTTACAGGATAGCGCAAATGATGTACAGAGGTTACCCAGCTTTCATGATTAGTAGTGACCAGAACCACCCTCAGAAGTGAAAATCCAAGTAGCCTTGCACCTCCATAAAATCTCCCAAAGAGTTAAACTTACCTCGAGGTGACGTTATTACCGACTGAGAGTAAATTAATCTAATATAAAAACAATTAAAGCTATACAAATCATGTCACAAAACACATAATTGCAAAATATGAATGGTGTTATTGTCATTATGCAAAAATAAAACAAAATTGGAGATATTCTCCTTAAAGCGTAAGAAAGCAATTTAGAGAGTGGCTGGCGAGCTGTGTGCATCAGGTGTCCTCGAATTAAGTTGCTTCGTTTTTGTTTGGAATGAGGAAAGGACTTGCACCCACGATCCGGGGATTGTCGTTCACGGGTAGCAGATCGCTGGGAACGCAGAAGTGGCACTTGCGTGTCGAGCGCAGGAAAAGTCGAGAGCAAGGAAAAAACAGGTCGATGGCCAGAGCGGAGGAGCAAAAACGTAAACAGGTTCAGAAAAAGGTCAGCAAAGGGAATTAGACGGAGAACAGGGCAGGATAGAGTCAGGAGTCACAAAAGATTGCTTAGCGTGTAGCGTAGGTTCACAAACGATCCGACGAGTGTTGTCAGGAAAGCGGGGCTTTAAAAAAGAGGAAGCAGCGAATCAGCGTCTTTCGGAGCAGGACGTATATCGGCCCCGCCCCAAAACATACACAAGAGAGCAGAGAGAGTCGAAATGAGAGGGGACACGTTTTTTATTTCATCCAAACATTCAGTCGTGTTCCAAAGTTGTCCGGGGACAGTGGCATTTATACTTTGTTCAATCAGCGATGACGTCTTGTTTTTCTCTAGCTCGATTTGAGTTGCCCTGACCCAGCCAAATTCTTATCAGTTAAGCAAATAGTTGGAGTCCAAATTCTTATCAGTTAAGGAAATAGTTGGATTCGCCCTGACCCAGCCAAAGTCCTGTCACTTACGCACCTTCCAGATGTTTCTACTTGTATTCCACAATACGTCCACGGCTGTTGGCACCAACGGTGCAGACTCAGTGGCCCCGTATCAGTAATCATGACTGTAACCCTTTCAATATAATAATAAGTAGGTAGGTAGGTTGGTTGGTTATTAGCAGGGTTGGGTAGAGTTACTTTAACTGGATTACTTTCAATTACTTTTGGATTACTCCAATACCAAATATGCTAATAAAAGAAAAAATAAACTAAATTTGAATACAATGATGACTCATAACACGTGGTAAGCTTTCTCTCCTGGCTTCGATCGCTTTGATCTCCGGCAAAACTAACATAAAATGGGACATAAACAAAATGAAAATAAATCCAAACAGCTTGCCAACATCATTTTTGCCGTTCCATGTATTCCGTTACTCCACAAGCCTGCACAAAATATAGTAATTGTATTCATATTTAGTTTATTTGGTCTTTTATTAGCATATTTAGTTTTGGAGTAATCCAAAAGTAATTGAAAGTAATCCAGTTAAAGTAACCCTACCCAACCCTGGTTGTTAGGTAGGTAGGTAGGTAGGTAGGTAGGTTGACAGATGTATACCAATAACTTTACATTGCAGATAAGTTATTACCAATACCTCTACATTGCAATTAGCCACTCTCAATTCTCTTTTCATTAACACAATATGTCCACTGGGACAATTCTTATTAGCCATACACACAGCTGGCTGAAATAAAAAAAAATGGCAGCGACCTAATTAACTCCGGGGCGGATATATCCAAACAGACTGCAGGCGGGAGAGAGATAAGTTACATCGTTTTAATGCTCAGTTAGCACAGGTCACGCTCTATAAATTATTCAAGCCGAACTGCAGTTCGCCAAGTGAGTTTTAAGTGGACAATGACCCGGCGCACACTCATTTAGCCCGCGCCTCCGCTAACAAGGCTAAGTATTCACGGACTCTTCAGTACCCTCCGCTAACAAGCTAATGGAATTTCAATCAAGAGGATGCACTGAATGGCTTAGCATGGCTGAGCGTCTCCGTGGCCATCTACACGCGTATCAATATTCAATTAGATCTGCCAGTTTTTCAGGCAGCCTTGTTAAGTACCAAGTTGTGCTAAGGGGACATTTGCAAAGGCAAAAGGCTGCTACTAAACAGGATCGATAACTTTAATAGACGCTCATAACCTTCTCCGTAATCACAACCTTGTGTCGGATTAAAAACATTTGGAAAAATGGAACGGCGCGTGATATAATGATGAGTTCGGTTACCTTGAGAGCTGACAGGGTAAATGTGCCGCAGGCGGGGAATCATCCATTTTATAAGTCATTGAAAATGCGTCAAGTGGAGGTGTCTTGATTGTTTGAAATTCACTCAAAACTTGAAAATACGCATTATTGTGGAATAAAAGTAGAAACATTTGGAAGGTGCGTTACTGACAAGACTTTGGCTGGATCAGGGCGACTCCAACTATTTGCTTAACTGATAAGAAATTGGACTGCAACTATTTGCTTAACTGATAAGAATTTGGCTGGGTCAAGGCAACTCCAACTATTTCTGGGAAATTCGGAGAAGCACCCGGCTAGAGAAAATCAACACGTCATCGCTGACCGAACACAGTATAAATTCCATTGTCGCCTGGACAACTTTGGAACACGACTGAATGTTTCGATTCTCTCTGCTCCTTTGTGTATGTTTTGGGGCGGGGCCGATTGACGTCCTGCTCCGAATGCATATGTGTCCATTAAATTGGAACTTGGCCTCTATACTCATTGAAGCTTCCCATTGGGATATCAACCACCAGTAGCTTAACTTCCAAGCTACTGGTGGTTAAGTCAATGTGACTGGTTTCCATTGAATGAAAACAAATCATCTTTAATATTTCATATTAAAGATGATAAGATCATGTTCACAGATTCATTTAGCACTTTTCTAGATAAAGACACTGTACAGTAAGTTCTCTATTGAGGCATTGATCCATCCATTTTCTGTGCTGCTTTTGGTCACAGAGGTGCTGTAGCCTATCCCAGCCATCTTCGGGCAGTGGGTAGGGGAGACCCTGAACTGGTTTTCCAGCCAGTCTCAGGGCTTACAACCTCTCTCCCGCTAATTCACACCTAGGGGCATTTAGGGCTGGCCAATTAACCTGACATACATGGTTTTGGAATGTGGGAGGAAACCAGAGTCGAAAAAAACCCTTGCAGGGGCGGGGTGAACATGCAAACTCCAAACGGGAAGGTTTTCAGGTATTCTTTATTCAGGGATTGTCAGTGTGAATGTAAATAATAAATATGTAGCCTTAGCAAACTAACCAAAATTAAGGCAAGTTGGGTAAAGGTTCTTGCCCAAAGACAGTGGACAGTGGAATTTAAATGGTAATCCCCCCCCAAAAAATGATCATAATTCATTTTTACACAAAAGTGGACATAAAACAAGTAGCGGTTTGGTAACAACCAGACTCTTTCCCAGTCAATCAATTGTACATAATACTGACAGAAAGACATATCCGTTGTCATGACTACTTATTGCACTTACCTGTGCCCGCTGGTTGACACCAGCTGTTGCTGGTTACCTGATTGGTTGCCCCTCCTGTTTGTCAGTCCGTCAGAAAACCTCTTTCTACACAAGGCAAGCATTTCGATTTGACCACCGTCGGTCCCGTTTTGTCACCCATTTTTCACCCATCTGTACCTGATTTCCCCGTTTGTCTCCGGCTACGACCTGTTTTTTGACCCCGACCACGTTCTGATCTCGCCCCCCCGGCTATGACCTGTTTTTGAACCCGACCACCTTCTGATCACCTGTCTTGGCTAACGACCCGTTTTTCCCGTGTAACCACGCTATAATCTCTCGCGCCAGAAGATCTACTTCCGCATTCCGAACACGCTCCGATCCCGTGAGCGGCTTGCTTCCCTCGTCCAGCGAGCACCGGATCGCTGATTAACGTTACGAATCTGGGTCCTCCTTCTGTTCTGGTCTTGACATCCGTACGCCATACTTACGATTTACAGCTATCATATTATCTTTCTTTTTCAAGCAGATGTTTTTGTAGCAGCTCTGCAAGACTTACAACTGTTTCGGCAACCAGCCGGCACAGCAGTTTACACTACGCACTTTAGGATGATGCCAATTAAAGGTACAATTTTGGCTCCAAAAATATGTCCGGGTTTCAGCATGAAATGTCAATCAGTAAGTCGGGCCAGAACGGGCTGGGGTTCCCTCTTGGCGTTTTTTTTGTTGTTTCTTGTTGTTGTTTTATGTTGTGGAGAACTGCACAGCATACACTGACTTTTACTCAAGCAATTATTTGAATACTTTTTCAGGCAGCCTTGTTAAGTACCAACTTACAAAACGTATCCGCTCAGGTGGCCGACCACTTTTTCACCTAATGGAAGCATGTACCGTAAATTCCGGACTATAAACCGTTACTTTTTTCCCAAATGTTCAACCCTGCGGCTTATTCAGTGAAGCGGCCAATATATGGGATTTTTCTAACGGCCACCAGCGGCGTTGGAATGTAAAAGGTAAGATTAAGACCAGTAGAAAATATGCGCCAAGAATAACTGCAACCTCTAAATTTAAGCATTCATTGTCTGTAAGATTAAGGTACGTTCTGATAATGAGGAAAACGCCCTTGATGGCTATAGTTGTGAGGAAGAAGTTGAGAACGATCTGCCGTGAGGTTTTGGTTTGAACAAATTTATTTACACTAATAACAGCAAACAAACAATGTGAGGCTTGAACAACCCTTCTCGACAATCAAACATATTTACAATTTCGTTAAGCATATCAACAATTTCGTTAGAGGGGTGGATTTATTGAGGGTTATTGTTCTATCTTCTTTATTCATGATTCATTATCCGTTATCGGTCAGTTCATAATACGCTACAAAGCCTAGGAGCCGGGACTCTTACTCTCAGCCAAAAGGCCAAGCTAAGGTCCTAGCCTTAAAGCCTTGATGCGATCATTGCTAATGCACCTTCCCCGGAGGTACTGCAATACCGGGCCGGTGCGTGGAGTGGACAGAGCAAGCTCTTATTTACAATTAAGGGATGCTTTTGCTAACAGTCACGCTTGACGAATTGCGAGCGTGATCCTAACTAGCGTGTTGGTACCTTTCAAAGTTACGGTTTGGGATGAAAGTTATATTATTATTATTAAAGCTTTGAAAACTCTCTCGGTGTACCGACTTTCTTCGTAAATATGTGTAACTATGTATAATATGTATTTGCAACTGTATATTTTTGTAATGTATTTATTTTAGAGATTTATTATGTTATGTGTTCTACGGACAAATCAAAAAGAAGGTGCGGAGCTGATGGGAAATGGGGTAAAGCTGAGTTACCGGTAGATCTGTCTGTTGTCGCAGCGGACAATAGTGGATTTATATTTTGCCCACCCTTAACTTATACATTTTGTTTCCTTGGATTACTTTCAACGGGACCTGGACTTTACAAGTCTGCATCATACGTTAATTACAGGTATAATTTTCCATTTATAACGGTAGTAGTTGCATTTGCAAAAACTATCAGCCTGGTCTGGGTTAAACCTGTGATAGCCGATTATGAGAATCTAAATATGTCGGCATGTGATGGCCGGTTCTGAATTGATTTTTAGTCTTTTTTGTCGGTTTTTGGACTGCCTACGGCCAATGTCAGCATGTAACTGTTCAAAGTACAGCAATGCTGTTAGTTTGGTTTATGCAATCCGGAGATGGAATAAGAGCTTGCTCTGTCCACTCCACACATCGGCCCGGTATTGCAGTACCTCCGGTAACGGTGCATTCGCAATGATCGCTACTTGGCTTTGGGGCTAGGACCTTGACTCGGCCTCTTGGCTGAGAGCAAGTGTCTCGACACCTTGTCTTTGTAGCCTATTATGATTTGACCGATATCGGATAATGGATAATTGATAAAGAATATAGAACAATAAACCTGTGATTGCATCACGTGGTTAGATGCGGGCGCACGCGGCTCGGAGCCTCGGATTGGCTAGAGCGCCAAAACAAACCCTGCAATTGGCCGAAAAAGATGTGTCAATCATCCGTTAAATCGATCGCTATTTGCTGAAGTTATTCGGAGCCTCGGATTGGCTAGAGGGCCAAAACAAACCCTACAATTGGCCGAAAAAGATGTGTCAATCATCTGTTAAATCGATCGCTATTGGCTGAAGTTATTCGGAGCCTTTTCCAGCAGCTGCCCTATTGTTTTATTGTCTGCTCCTATCTTCGGTGTTTTTTCTTCCCGTTTTGACAACTACACTATGGATTACTTCTATCCTATGGGACATGGGTTTTAGCGCACAAAAAATGTGTGTATTCAAGGAATTTCAACTCCTTGCCCTGAAGAATTCTCGTGCCGGCGTGATGAAGGGGCCTATCGTGGAAGAAGAGCCGGAGCTAGCGAAGCGGCTAGCGAAGCGGCTAGCGGCGTTATAAGTCTTCGGTACCATCCGTAATCATGGTAAATGCGAACTCACGACCAAATAATATCATCGAGTGCTGGTGGAAAACATCGAAGCGCACAGGGAGCGCAGTTGCTGTGTTTTGCGGAAACGTGGCTAACGTGTAGCCACCCGGAGCTACCTGGAGCCATCCGGCTTCAACGCCGCTAAACAGAGACACGAAAGCCGGGGGGAATCGGAGAGGAGGCGGACTTGCTAACACGAGGTGGTGTATCCCTGGATTTTCACAAAGAAAAGTTTTCCATCTGCCGCAGGGATGTCGAACTTTTGGACTGGCGTGACGTCATCCACTCCGCTACAAGCACCCCTAGGGCATCATGTTAATATGTTAATAAACAACGGGTTAGACTGCTGGAAGTGTGAATTTCCCTACGGGAATGAATAAAGTATCTATCTATCCATCTATCTATCTATATGTGCAGCTTGTGTAAGTACAAAAGTGTCAAATCACCTGAAAAGTAGTGGGTGCGGCTTATAATCAGGTGCGCTCTATAGTCCGGAATTTACGGTAAACGGTGAAAAGAAGGGGGCCAAGTACTGAACCCTGCGGATCACCACAGGTAACACTAAAGGGCTCCGATGTCATTTCACCAGATTTAACACAGTGCGTCCTATCTGAGAGGTAGGATCTGAACCATAAGAGGACGGTACCAGAGTCTTCTTGTTTTCATTAACTACAAAACAAAAGACTAGTTAAGTGACTTACAAAAAAAATGATCGCCCAATTTCCATGTGAGGCAAATGTCATGTGAAAAGACTTAGTCGTATTGCGTTATGCTCACATACAGATGTTGTTTTTCAATTGAATATATGAATGAACGGTTGAGGAGCAAGCTTTATTTCCAATTGACCGAGAGAAACAAAAGCCCACTCAACCTTGTTGATAGAAATTGCACTTGAGAGAACATCGGTGGCCAATGCTACAGTAAATACAAATTCATTTGAATTCCTAATGAATAGACATTGACTCTTAGGAGGGGAGGTATTGAAGGAATGCGGTGTCTATTCTTCACAGAGGTAGAAAAACTGATGAAAAAAAGAGGATGACAAGGAGAATAATTAATTAGTTTGCCTGAGTGAAGTGTGCGTTATAATTGAAGGACATCCTGACAAGGCAGTCACACGGATGCTCACGAAGGACGAGGTAAGCGCAGAAAAAAAACAAAAAATAGTAAGCAAAAATCAATAAGTCCATAAGTTCTGTTTCAAATATGTATTTGGAACTAAGAACGCATTTTGGTTTATATTTATTTTTCTGCACATCAGCTTTTAACATTTAAGAACCTCATCTCATCTCATCTCATTAGCCGTACCGCTTATCCTCATTAGGGTCACGGGGGGCTGGAGCCCATCCCAGCCATCTCCGGGCAGTAAGCAGGGGACACCCTGAACTGGTTGCCAGACAGTCGCACAAAGGGAGAGACAACTCATTCGCTCATTCACACCTAGGGACAATTTGGACCGGCCAATTCACCTGAAATGCATGTTTTTGGAACGTGGGAGGAAACCCACGCAAGCACGGGGAGAACATACAAACTCCGCACAGGAAGTCTGGAGCTGGATTTGAACCCACGACAGGTTCCCATGACATGAACTGTGCCGCACAAGCACTAACCACTACGCCGCCGTGCTCATTTAAGATCCAAAGAACAATAATCTATCTCACTAAACCAGGGGTGTCCAACTCATTTCAACCCGGGGCCACACGATTGAACAAACGTTCTGTCGGGGGCCGGACTAGTAGATTAAAGAGAAAGAGAAAGAGAGATAAAGAAATAAAAGAAAGAGAGAGGGGGAGAGAGGGGGAGAAACAAAAGAGGTAAAACGAGAAGTCGTGGGAGAGGGGGAAAAGAAAGAGAGAGGAAGAAAGAAATCCAAAGAGAAATAGAAAGACAGAAGAAGAGAAAAGAAAGCTCGAAGGGTAGGAAGAGAGAAAGAGAGAAAGAGACAAGAGAGAAAAGGGAAAAAATGAAGTTAGGACAAAAGAGGTTAAAAGACACAGAGAGAGAAAGAGACAAAGAGCAACAAAGGAAGAGAAGAAAAAGAGACACAGAGAGTGAAAGAGACAGAGACAGAGTGGGAGATAAGGGGTGTAAGAGAAAGAGAGAGAGAAATAAATAAGTCCAGTGTCTTTGTTCAAGGCATCTGGCTTTGTCAACATCAAATTGACATATTTCCACCTGCAGCTTGTTTTCTTCTTGCGCTTCTCTGAGTGTTGGTTGCGGGCCGGATTCAATCCCTTAGCGGGCCTGATTTGGCCCGTGGGCCGCCTGTTTGACACTTGTGCACTAAACGATTATATGATGAGAGTCTACCTTTGAGGCGATGGTAATAGCTTATCTTTTCAGACGACAATTTGGTGGCAATGATTCTGTGCTGTACTTGTGGTGTGTTCAAACACCGAAATCATCGTCGTAACTTTCAAGAATTAAGAGAAAAAGTTTTGGCTTTTGATCCATTTATTTTTTCATAGTTATTTTTCTGATTTTTGATGTCTAATTTCTTAACCTATAATTGTTTTTGATTGGAATGAGCTCATGGTTTATTTAAAAAACGAACTCTGGGGCGGCAGTAGCTCAGGAGGTAGAGCGCTCGTCTTGGGATCAAGGGATCCCAGTTCGAATCCCGGCTCGTCCGTGTTACATGTCGAAGTGTCCTTGGGTAAGACACTGAACCCCTAAAACCCCCAATAAGCAGTTTAGCGCCTTACATGGCTGCAAGGCCGCTATTGGGAAATGTGGAGCACATTGTAAAGCGCTTTGGGAAGTCATTGACGTGAACAGCGCTATATAAATGCAGATCATTTCATTTAATTTCTTAACACTTAAGTGTCAAGACCAGAAAAGGAGGAGGACCCAGATGCATAACATTTACTCACAAGTTTATTGAGATATAGAGGAAAATCAAACACCAGCAATTTGGTGCTCTCTGACGAGGGAAGAAGGCCGCTCACGGGATCGGAGTGTGTTCGAAATGCGGAAGTGGATCATCCGGAGTGGGAGACCGAGCGTGGTCAAACGGGAAAAAACGTGTCGCTATCCGGAGCGGGGGGTCAGAGCGTGGTAGTCAGAAACGGGTCGTACCCGGAGAAAAACGGGGAATCAGGAACAGAACATTGAAATATGGGTGAAAAAACGGGACTGATTGGAGTCAGAGTCAAAATGCTTGCTTTTTGTAAACAGAGGTTCGCTGACGGACTGACAAAAGGTGAGTGAAAGTGATTAAGCTTAAATAGGAGGGGGAACCAATCAGGTAACCAGCAGCAGCTGGCGCCAAACGAGCGGTCACAGGTAAATGAAATGAGTAATCATGACATTAAGTTTTCAAAAAAATGCTAGTTTCTCACTCACTTTAATTAAATAACAACAAACATACAACATGTGAACTATCATATAAAACTGCTTTTTTTCTGTAGAAATATGTATTATTTTGGGCACTATGCGGTTCATCTAGAGCACAGGTGTCAAACAGGCGACCCCGGGGCCAGATCAGGCCCGCTGAGGGATTGAATCCGACCCCCGAGACAACACTCAGAGAAGCGCAAGAGAAAAACAAGCTGCAGGTTGAAATATGTCAACTTGATGTTGCCAAAGCCAGGTGCCTCTCACAAAGACTCTGTACATGTATTTATGTATCTCTCTCTGTCTCTCTTCCACACCTTTTCTCCCACTCTCTGTCTCTGTCACTCTCTGTGTCTCTCTTTTCCCCTTCCTTTGTTGCTCTTTATCTCTTTCTCTGTGTCTTTTTAACGTATTTGGCTCTAACTTCATGTTTTCTTTTTCTCTCTTTTCTCTTTCTCTCTTCCTACCCTTCGGGCTTTCTTCTCTCTTTTCTCTCCTTCTGTCTTTCTATTTCTCTTTGGATTTATTTCTTCCTCTTCCTTTCTTTACCCCTCGGTCAGGACTTCTCTTTTTATCTCTTTTGTTTCTCACGCTCTCTCCCTCTCTCTCTTTATCTTTCTTTGTCCCGCCCTCTCTCCTTTTCCCTCCCTCTTTCTCTCGCTTTTTCTTTCTCTTTAATCTACTAGTCCGGCCCCCGACAGAATGTTTGTTCGGTCGTGTGGCCCCCGAGTTAAAATGAGTTTGACACCCCTGATCTAGAGGGACTTTACATTTCTCCAAATAACAAAACCATTATGGAAGGTTGGGAAAATAATGAGACGGAAAAGGTCAGTTTTGTCTTTCTGAGTCTCTGTAGTTTTTAGTCTTCCTTGTGCTTCATAGCACTCGTTTTTGGTTGCACTACACAACACAGCAACATCTAGTGGTCAATAAACACAAAAAATATAACTAACACATTTAAATAAGATGGAAATTAATTTTATATGATATATAATAATAGTGGGCAGCACGGCGGGGCAGTTGTTAGCGTGTGTGCGGCACAGTTCATGTCTTGGGAACCTCCTGCGTGGGTTCAAATCCAGCTCCAGACTTCCTGTGCGGAGTTTGTATGTTCTCCCCGTGCTTGCGTGGGTTTCCTCCGGGCACTCCGGTTTCCTCCCACATTCCAAAAACATACATTTCAGGTGAATTGGCCGGTCCAAATTGTCCATAGGTGTGAATGAGCGAATGAGTTGTCTGTCCCTGTGTGCCCTGCGATTGGTTGGCAACCAGTTCAGGGTGTCCCCTGCCCACTGCCCGATGATTGCTGGGATGGGCTCCACCACCCCCGCGACCCTACTGAGGATAAGCGGTGTAGCTAATGAGATGAGATGAGATATAATAGTAGAACCTTGTATTGCTATTGGGCTGAAAATACTGGGAATTGAACATTCCTAATACAACTAAAAGCCACTATTAATAGCATTAATGATATATATGTATGAGTCCATATTTAGCTATCTTTCGTTATGTTAGTCAGCTTTTTGGAGACCTTTAATGTTCCAGTGCATTTTTGAAGAAACATGGGACTATTTAGGTCAAGGAATTTCTTTAAATCAAAACGAAGGAAGAAAAGGGTCAAGAAGAGTATTTTCCACTCTTGAAAATTTAAAAAGTCAAGCATGAGCGTGGTATTCGTTCCTGATATAACTATCATTGGCTGATCACAAGGTAATTGTATACATATATCTATGTATACATATATGTAATATGTTTGTGTGTGGGGTGTATATATATGTATATCATAACATTATAGTTGTTTTCCCCATTTGTTTTGTATAACAACCCATTTCCAGCTATACACTTATTTTTTTTTGTATCAAAGAAAGCCTTGACATGACATATTTTTACAATAGAAGGTGTGAGACAAAGGCAAAACACGACACGGCTCGCCTGCCTGTCTCCCAGGAGGAAGGGGGAGAAGAAAAAAGGGACGGATAAGCGAGAAACGTTATGCAAATGGCTTTTATAAGTCGAGTCGGGCATGTTGTCGTGACACTGTCTATATTTAAAACAGGTCACCTTAACCCCACCCCTGCTGTCTCAATGACAGACACCGAATAAGGCTGCCTTGACATCTGGATCCTCCAACACTCCGCCCATGCACGGACACCAATACATATCCATAATCAAAAGACCCCGCTGTAGAGTATTTGCATATTCAAATCCCACAAATACACAGTACCTGCGATACACGCCAAAGCGTGACAATGGCCGTGATATATGTACATATGTAAACGCAGTCAGCTCATCCCGGGCAGGCCGGGACCCAATCATTCCAGTGCACTGAGCAGTGAGACAAGCAGTCAGTTTCAGAGAGGTGACAGTCGGGAAAGCCTGACCCCGGCACGTTCACCGGGCTCTCCATCCGTTCCTTCGTCTCCTTCATTGCTTTTCAACCCTGGTCCATATTCAACAAGCGTCCAGAAAGCATGCATGAGCAGGAGCCCAGACACTATGGGCCGTGGAGTGGCCGTGAAGAATAGCTCGCATCTATTTACGACCGTCCCCCAAACCCTAAGGCTGTCGACTTTTAATGAGACTGGATGGCGTTGACCTGTTCTACCTCTTCATCATTGTCCTTGCTTTCATCTAGTACCCCAAACAGCTATTTCAATCATGTCCTTACTTAGGGTTGTGTTGGTTGTGAATTTTTTGTTCCAAAAAACGTATTTTCAGTGAACACAAATGAACATATCCCCTACTGAAGTGCAGGGTTGGGTAGGGTTACTATAACTTGATTACTTTCGATTACTTTTGGATTACTCCAATACCAAATATGCTAATAAACGACAACATAAACTAAACATGAATACAATTATGACTCACAACACGTGGTAAGCTTTCTCTCCTGGCTTTGATCTATTTGATCTCCGGCAAAACTAAC
Organism: Urocampus carinirostris; assembly: GCF_059441175.1. Lineage (NCBI taxonomy): Eukaryota > Metazoa > Chordata > Actinopteri > Syngnathiformes > Syngnathidae > Urocampus > Urocampus carinirostris. The sequence goes on from NC_142361.1 coordinate 34,318,475, forward strand.
ATAAAATGCGACTGAAACAAAATGAAAACAAATCCAATCAGCTTGCCAACATCATTTTTTGCCGTTCCATGTATTCTGTTACCAGGGTTGGGTAGGGTTACTTTATCTGGATTACTTTCAATTACTTTTGGATTACTCCAATACCAAATATGCTAATAAACGACAACATAAACTAAACATGAATACAATTATGACTCACAACACGTGGTAAGCTTTCTCTCCTGGCTTTGATCTATTTGATCTCCGGCAAAACTAACATAAAATGCGACTGAAACAAAATGAAAACAAATCCAATCAGCTTGCCAACATCATTTTTTGCCGTTCCATGTATTCTGTTACCAGGGTTGGGTAGGGTTACTTTATCTGGATTACTTTCAATTACTTTTGGATTACTCCAATACCAAATATGCTAATAAACGACAACATAAACTAAACGTGAATAAAATTATGACTCACAACACGTGGTAAGCTTTCTCTCCTGGCTTTGATCTCTTTGATCTCCGCCAAAACTAACATAAAATGCGACAGAAACAAAATGAAAATAAATCCAAACAGTTTACCAACATCATTTTTGCCGTTCCATGTATTCCATTACTCCCCAAGCCTGCACACAATTTAGTAAAATTTAGTAGCTCAGGAGGTAGAGCGCTCGTCTTGGGATCAAGGGATCCCAGTTCGAATCCTGGCTCGTCCGTGTTACATGTCGAAGTGTCCTTGGGTAAGATACTGAACCCCTAATCCCCCCAATAAGCAGGTTAGCGCCTTACATGGCTGCAAGGCCGCTATTGGGAAATGTGGAGCACATTGTAAAGCGCTTTGGGAAGTCATTGACTTGAAAAGCGCTATATAAATGCAGATCATTTCATTTCATTTCATTCATATTTATTTTCTTTTGTCTTTTATGAGCATGTTTGGTATTGGAGTAATCCAAAAGTTATTGAAAGTAATCCAGTTAAAGTAACCCTTCCCAACAATGTACCCTAAACTGTCAATTGAGAGGAGCAGGATATCCGATTGTGTATTTGAGTGATGCTGCTCTCGCGCATGCGTAAATCAAGCTTGAGTGTCTGTTGAGAGAGAAGAGGTATTGTCCAAAATTCTATTTAGTTATCATACCTGTCAACCTGAACGTTTTTTTGCCGTGCAAAGTATGTTTCTTATGCATTTTAAGACGTGTACGACGTACAAGAAAATCCGAAAAACGCAAATCTGTCAATTATGGGTACCATCTGATATACACCGACCATCACGAAACGGCAAATCAATCAATTCAAAGGAGTTCGCCGCGGTAGCCTCTATCTCGGTATTGTTTTTTTTTTTTTGTTTTTTTTTTGCAAACGAAGGAGCGTTTGATGCTACTGTGCGCATGCGTCTGCCGCCTAGGGATTTCCCATCATGCATCATTCCGTGGTAGTTGTGTAGTGAAAGGAAGTCCGTCTCTTTTTAGAGAACCGTCTTGTTCGGCTCAACTCATTAAACCGCTCACTTGCTTTGATGCATTATCTTACGAATTATTATGTTGTATAAAAAAGGAAGTATACAAGGATAAATTGAAAAAGACAGGTTTGTGGTTATCCCTTTAATTAGTATATTACCGAACAATAATTTCATGCAGAAATAATAAATAAACCTTTATAATAAACCTCATTCATGTCGAGCAAATCAGAATCTCACAACATAATGTTAATGAACAATATATATGATATAACGTAACACATGTACAATATAACATGCTAAATTTCATAAATAAACACGTTTGAAAAAAAAGATGGTGTAAGATTATTTTTTATTTTGCAAGGGAAAATACGACAGTTTGTAAGGGCATTTATTATGTCTTTATTGACAAAATACAATACTAGTAATACATTTGAGGCTTTTCCTCGTTTATAAGAAAGTAATGGGAGAAACGGCAGAGATCCTTGGATTGAGCTAGGTGTCCGTGTTGGTTAAAATGCAAGTGTCACGGATGCAGCGGTTATCCACATGTTATTGCTCCAGGTCATCCATTTCATTGGTAATGGAACTGGCGTCGGTGAAAAACAGGCTCGGCAGGGGTGGCTTGTGAGAGCTGAGTTTTTCCTTGCCCTCATGTAGGTTTTAGATCAGGGGATGGTATAAAAATTGTCTGTAGTTTGCAATAGTCTTTGATCTGTGCAGCCCTTTGAGACTCTTTGTGATTAAGGGCTGTACAAATAAATGAGAGATGTTACGGCGGCCCTGCTATTCGTTTCGCTTCTAATGCCGCCTCAGTCTCTTCCCGGTCCTGATAACAATCCCTGGAGCATACCATTGCCCTTTTGTGACATTCCTCAGTGTAAAGTTGGCCGTTTTGGGAATGTGCATTTCTCATAATTCAATGCAATTAAAATAATTTGTTTTTATATTCCTAGATATAAAAACAATCTTTCTCACACATACAAAGTAACGTTTCAATCATCAGAGTAATTACATCTTTTGTACGTTTATCAATCTTATATTATTTTATTGTGAAGTCGTGCTCATGTGTTTTCCTTTTCCTGTTTTCACTGACGAATAATAAACCACGCCTACCGTTTGGGAGGTCTGTTCGACCAACTGAATCAGCCTCGTGACTATGGGAAGCTGCTACCACGATGTAGTTTTAGAACTTAATATCTGTATTTTACTTGTGTAATACAGCCACCAAAGAGTCTTTATAATGACTAACTTTAACACTCAGACTCTGATTTAACTGATACATTTATTTTCAATGTAAGGAGCCGCTCAAATACTCGCTGTCGTCATGCTTTGCAGCTTGAAAGAATGAATGAATGAAAACTTAATTCAAACGTTAAGATAAAAACAGAACAAAAACAACAACTCAACAACAATAATGTTACATAATATGTTCGAAAAGAGGTAGTAAGAAGCAAAATGCTTATGTTCCCTACCCCCTCATCTTCCCGATTAAATACACCAATGCTATAACAACAATTGAGGGTGGAACGGCGGCGCAGTGGTTAGCGCGTGTGCGGCACAGTTCTAAGGTCTCGGGAACCTCCTGTGTGGGTTCAAATCCAGCTACCGGACTTCCTGTGCGGAGTTTGTATGTTCTCCGGTTTCCTACCACATTCCAAAGACATGCATTTCAGGTGGATTGGCCGGTCCAAATTGTCCCTAGGCAACCAGTTCAGGGGGTCCCCTGCCCACTTCCCGATGATTGCTGGGATGGGCTCCAGCACCCCCGCGACCCTACTGAGGATAAGCGGTGCAGCTAATGAGATGAGATAACAACAATTGTAATAATATTAACAATAACAGTTATGATATAACAATAGCAAAAATAACAAAAATGTAACCATACTTCTAGATGCACTATTCCCAATATTTCGTATCACTCATACCCCATTTTATTCATCTCTGTATTCCGCCAGTAATGTTTTTTTTTTTGTATTTCAATTAAATATTTGGACACTGTTTAATCTCGTCTTGTAAATTCTTCCAAAGTTTGACTCCACACACAGACACACACATACTTTTCCTGGTGGTTCTCACCTTTGGGATTATGAATTTACCAAGGCCCCTTAAAATATTATTTCCCTCTTTCCGAATAAATGATTTTTGGATGTTTTCTGGCACTATGTTTTTGTTGACCTTAAATAGCAGTCGTGCAGTGAAAACATTTATTAAGTCATCCAATGTTAATAATTTGGACTGCAGGAATAGCATTTTTGTGTGATCTTGATATCCTACCTTGTTCCATTTCTGCTCAACCTGGTTAGACGCAAACCTGTGCACTGGACACCGACTTCATATTTGTGTTTTTTTCTTTCTTTCTTCCTCCTTTTCTGTCCCTTCTTCCCCCCTCTCAGTCTGGTGTCCATAAAATATGCCTCAGCGTTATCTCTCCCCCCATGCAGGAGAATAATGAAAGGCAGTGGCATGACAGATTGGACATAGATGAGATTGCTGCTGTGACTATATGCACGACTCGCCTCGGCCCCCAGCTTTGCATCTGAAATAGGAAAAGGGTACGACGGAGGGTGTGTGGGCGGTAGGGGGAACGGGGGGCAGGGAATGTTGGGTGCTTGGGGTGACAGAAGACACGAGGGGCAGTGGGTGCAGGGGTTCGGCAGGGGGGGAGGGTGCATGGCGGCGGTGCAGGTTGAATATGGTTGATGAGTTAGACATAAAAGGGGAGGTGGATCCATTGTATGCATGTGCAAAATGGCTTGTTCTCAGTCAGACAGCGGAATCCGAAGTGACCCTTCCGACTGAATCTAAAATTACACGACACGCCAGGCTTTTATTCCCGTGCAGGAGTGTCGTTATAACACCCTGGCACATCGTTGACGGTGGCCAAATTGTCTGAGATGAGGCAGATTAGAGCTGGCGAGTATGGCCGTGAGAGACGGTACCATTGCCAAAAGCCGGGGCACGGTGCCAGCGGGCAACACGTAGGCACCTGTAACTGCTACAGCCGGACATCGTGGTTAGCCAAGGTGCCAGCAAATGCTGCGACAAATGATCTGCATTTATATAGCGCTTTTCATGTCAATGACTTCCCAAAGCGCTTTACAATGTGCTCCACATTTCCCAATAGCGGCCTTGCAGCCATGTAAGGCGCTAACCTGCTTATTGGGGGTATTTGGGGTTCAGTGTCTTACCCAAGGACACTTCGACATGTAACACGGACGAGCCGGGATTCAAACTGGGATCCCTTGATCCCAAGACGAGCGCTCTGCCTCCTGAGCTACTCTCGCCCTGGTAATGAAATGAAATGATCTGCATTTATATAGCGCTTTTCAAGTCAATGACTTCCCAAAGCACTTTACAATGTCCTCCACATTTCCCAATAGCGGCCTTGCAGCCATGTAAGGCGCTAACCTGGTTATTGACGGTATCAGGGTTTCAGTGTCTTACCCAAGGACACTTCGACATGTAACACGGACGAGCCGGGATTCAAACTGGGATCCCTTGATCCCAAGACGAGCGCTCTGCCTCCTGAGCTGCTCTCGCCCTGGTAATGAAATGAAATGATCTGCATTTATATAGCGCTTTTCAAGTCAATGACTTCCCAAAGCGCTTTACAATGTACTCCACATTTCCCAATAGCGGCCTTGCAGCCATGTAAGGCGGTAACCTGCTTATTGGGGGTATTTGGGGTTCAGTGTCTTACCCAAGGACACTTTGACATGTAACACGGACGAGCCGGGATTCGAACTGGGATCCCTTGATCCCAAGAAGAGCGCTCTACCTCCTGAGCTACTGCCACCCCGGTAGCAGGGGCAAAGGAGGGGTTGCCAGTGCAACAAGGTTTGCTGACAAGTTAGATTTGGGGATTTTTATGTTGTTTAATCCGTATTTGACTGTTCCGAAAACGTATTCGTACTTTTAAGGGTATTAAGTTTTGTAAAGCAGAAAAAGTAAGCGAAGCACCAGTATATCACCACCAATGTTCCCTCTAAGCTGCGCGTGTGCGCAATTGTGCACTAGAATAGAATAGAATTTACTTTTATTGTCATTCTTTGTAACCATGCACACAGAACGAGATGTCGATACACCAGCTCACAAAAATGAGGGCTCGAAATTACTAATTAAAAAGCAAATTAAGTCAAAGTTACAGTGCATGAAGGTAAACATACACGGGTCCCGCTGACGCGGTGTTCTAAATGTGGTATTTTGAAGTCAAGGTCGAAGTAGAACGAAGTTGAGTAAGGTCAGTAGAGTTTTTCGAGAACCGGCTTCTTCGGCTCGGCTCACTAAAAATAACCGGCTCATTCGGGTCCCAAACGGCTCTTCAGGTTGTTTTTTGCTTCTTTAATCCCTACACGACCAAATATTATGTAAAACTGTGCACAAATATACACATAAGTGTTAACGCTTTATTTTGACAATGATTTTCCACATGCATGTAACGAAACCAAAAACTAGCACGACACTGTCATGATTACTGTTTCGGGGCACCTGCGGCTGCCCTGTTGGCACCAACAGCCCTGGTCGCTGATTGGCTCCCTGCCACTTTTTAAACACCCTCGCTCCCTGTTACCAGCGTCAGACCGTCCTGCGAACCTACGCTTTTGCTAGGCAAGCACCGTACCCTCTGACAATCTCCTGCTCTGTTTTCTCCTGCCTGTTAACCGTTGCCGACCTGTTTCTGGACCCATTTCTGCCCTGCTCTTCTGTCCCGGCCATCGACCTGTTTTGCCCTGTTTCTTTCGGAGCAGAACGTATATCGGCCCCACCCCAAAACATACACAAGAGAGCAGAGAGAGTCGACATGAGAGGGGAACACATTGTTTATTTCTTCCAAACATTCAGTCGTGTTCCAAAGTTGTCCGGGCGACAGTGGCATTTATACTGTGTTTGGTCAGCGATGACGTGTTGTTTTTTTCTAGTCGGGCGCTTGATTCGAGTTGCCCTGACCTAGAAAAATTCTTATCAGTTAAGCAAATAGTTGGAGACGTCCTGACCCGGCCAAAGTCCTGTCAGTCACGTACTTTCCAAATGTTTCTACTTTCCACAATATAGAATAGAATAGACTAGAATAGAATATGCCTTTATTGTCATTGTTACAAAATTGATTAACATATTGTGACAACAAAATTGGGCATGACACTCCAGTTGCACACATTCACAGTTAGGTAAAGAAACCAAGAAGATAAGGAACAGAAAAGATAAGGTTATAAAACAAGGAGGATAAGGTTACAGCTATAATTTACACAATATTTACACAAATAAATGACGGCATGTAGGATGTTACATACAGTTGGTATCGTAAGGGTTTGTGCAATATGCATTTGGTGCAAAAATAGTCAACATAGTGCAAACAAATAGTCAACATTGCGCAAGGTGAGCAGTAAACATTGTGCAAGAAAACATAGACATGAGTACCATTTTTGTCACAAACATAAATTCAGTGCGTCTGTGAGTGTGTAAGAACAGGCGTATACCGATACAAGGTACCAGTGCTAATACAAACTCTTTTAAAGGTAACAGTTGTTGCCGACCTTTTTCCTGGACCGGATTACCACCCTTGCTCCCCTGTCCCGGCTACCGACCAGCTTTCCTGGCACCCACCACTATCCTCGATCAACGCGGAAGTGCCATCAGCACTGCTCTCTATTTCAATAAAACTGAGTTTAACGACCGCTATTGGGTCCTGTCTCCATTTCTGCCTTGTGACAGTCACCCTTTTTTTAGAAACACAGGAAGCAATATGACGCCTAGACCGACAGGACTGAGAGTTACATGTGACTTTTGGCACCGGGGTAAAAACCCTGTTGAGGCTACGCTACAAATGAATTTGACATGACCCAAAGTAAAGCAGGTAAACATATCCAACCTGCTTTGCCTGAGGTGACCATCTGGCCCTTGTCTCATGGCGAAGCCGCCTGCAGGATCAACCGATGCTCACACAAACCTCCTGCGCTCTCGGGAAAGCTGTACCTGGTGTCCTCCGCTTTGCCTGCTTGTGTTTTTGTTTTCGCCTCTCAAAAGATGACATGTTTTGGCTGCGAGCAACGGGAGGCATCAGGTAGAAGAACCGGCACAGAAAAAAAAGGGTACCGACACACACACACAGACGTGGTTTTGTCAGACACGGAAAACATATGGCAACGCTGCACACAGTGTTGTAGTCCTTAAGTGATGCTAACTTGACCCGAGGCAAAAGTAGAGAAAGTGAGCCGAAAGAAAGAATCGGCTAGGGAAGGAATCCAGAGGAAGAGTAGTGAGTCGTAAGCTGGGATGGGAGAGAAAAACATGGTCGGGGTCAAAAAACAGGTGGTAGCCGGAGACAAACGGGTAAATCAGGAACGAACGGGTGGAAAATGGGTGTAAAAAGCGGGACCGACGGTAGTCAGAGTCAGAGTGCTTGCCATGTAGAAACAGAGGTTTGCTGACGGTCCGACAACAGGCGGATGTAAGGAATGAGCTTAAATAGGATGGTGAACCAATCAGGTAGCCCGCAGTGGCTGGCGCCAAACGAGCGGGCACAGGTGAAACTACACTCATCATGACATGTTTCGGTTTCAAGCTACGAACCGGTCTTCAAATACAAAAGTTTTATTCAGCCATTTTGACTGTGCTCTTTTTTTCAGCCATTGTACGGAATATTCTGTAATAAAAACCTCAACAGAGCTCAAGTTTTGCACAGTACGTTAAGTTATAACTTGGGTACCAACAAACATGCATACTAAGAAAACTTTCTTCATCTCTCTTTCTCTCTCTCTTTCTCAGCAAACACTTTTACCTCCAGGAGCCGGTACCGACCCCGTCTGTCTCGTCCTGTTCGGTATATTGATCCAGTCTCCAGTATCCGGTATCGATCCCATCTGTCTCGTCCTGTCCGTTATTTTGCTCCAGTATCCAGTGTTGATCCCGTCTGTCTCATCATCCAGTATCTTTCTCATGTACCCAGTATCCAGTATCGAATTCGTCGGTCCTGCCCGGTATCTTGCTCCGGTATCAATCCCATCTGTAAATTGTAATTTCTGTTTTTCGTTTTATATTCTGAATGTTGAATGTTGTTGAATTTTTAAATTCTTACTTGAGCCAGACAACGAGACAATTTCCGATGATTTTTATGTGAAGATTATTGGTTGAATAAACTATAAACATAGACAAACATGTCCCGTCCTGTCTGCTATCTTGCTCATGTATCCAGTATCCAGTATTTGGTATCGATCCCGTCTGTCTCGTCCTGTCCGGTATTTTGCTCCCGTCTCCAGTATCGATCCCGCCTGTTTCGTCCTGTCCGGTATATTGCTCCTCTCTCCAGTATCCGGTATTGATCCCGTCCGCCTCGTCTTTTCCGGTATCTTTCTCATGTGTCCAGTATCCAGTATCGATTCCGTCGGTCCTGCCTTGTCCGGTATCTTGCTCCGGTATCAATCCAATCTGTCTCGTCCTGTCCGCTATATTACTCATGTGGTTGCTCGTGGTTTTGTCAGACACGGAAAACATATGGCAACTCTGCACACAGTGTTGTAATCCTTAAGTGATGCTAACTTGACCTGAGGCAAAACTAGAGAAAGTGAGCCAAAGGAAAAAATAGGCCAGGGAAGGAATCGAGAGGAAGAAGAGTGAGTCGTTTGAAATTGTTGCACATTATTGATGCGCTGTTACAGACACCTGCTGCTGCAAAATGATTGTGTTTTTTTGTCCTCTACACAAAAAAAAACACGCTAAAAATACATCTTCATCTAGCATTGTCAAAAACATAAATTCAGTTTGTCTGTGAGTGTGTAAGAACAGGCGTATACCGATACAAGGTACCAGTGCTAATACAAACTCTTTTAAAGGTATCAGTACTCATGATTATAGCCAATACCCGTGGCAGATAGCCGGAGCGGGGGGGATCACAGCGTGGTCGGTGGTCAAAAACGGGTCGTTAGCTGGAACGGGAGATCAGAGCGTGGTCAAAAGGACAAAACGGGGATCAGGAACACGAGTGGTATACGGATGACGGGAGCCAGAGTCACCGTGCTTGCCTTGCGTATGCAGAGGTTCGCTGACGGACTGACAAGGAGTATCTGGAGTACTGGGAATAAAAATGAGGGGACTGCAATGAGTAATCTTGACAGGTTGGTTGGTTAGATCTTTTAACCACCAGCATCATAGAAGCACCATTTCCTGTGGTGTGTCTTGGCCAGTACAGCCTGGTAGTGCACATCCCTCTCCAGGTCAACATATGTTTCCACGCAGGATGCCCTCTTGTGGCCATGTATTAGTTAGGACCTAGGAAGAAAACAAAGGCTGAATTTTTGATACCTGGTAATTGTGTGAAAATAATGTATCTCTCTTTCTCTCTGTCTGTCTCTCTCTCTCTCCCTTTCCAACTCTTTCTCTCTCAGCATACGCTTTCACAGTGATAAGTTCAAATAAAAAATGACTCCCCAACCATTCGCTGACAATATTTCAAATAATTATTCGTTCCGTGCGGCACATTCATTATGTAAAGACAAAGGAAAGCGCTTTGAATGATTGCAGAAGAAAAGCTTTTTCTACTGGCATGTCTGTGTTCTCTGCCAGGGCGTTCCACAAGCGATAAGATAGTCGGAAAATGAAGGGAGCAAAGATCCAGGCATGGTAAAAAAAAAAAAGAAGTTAATGAATATGAGTAATCAAATCCACTATCTCCCCCTTTTTATTGAAAATCATTTATTTTTAGTTAATGAAAGCCAATTACTATTCTAATTGGCTGAGTCTTGCATGTCCAGTTCAGAAGCGTCATTATGGGGCTATTAAAGAAGATCCACGGAGATAAAGGAACAGTGCGAGCATAATCAACCAATCAATTAGGATGTTTGACCAAATGAGCTTCACTTCATCATCGCGTTTGATCTTATGTCCTTGCTTAGGGTTTTTTTGCCTAACGTAAGACATTACGTAAATGTTCCCGTTTTCTCACAATTATTAGGGACGGGCCGATACTGGGAAGTTTGGTATCAATCCTATTCAAGTAAATACCGTATTTTCCGCACTATAAGGCGCACCTAAAAGCCTTTATTTTTTTCAAAAGCTGACCTTGCGCCTTATAATACAGTGCGCCTTATATATGGATCAATATTAAGTCGCAAAGTCTTGCAACTAAGGCAAGCAGCCGCCGACTAGATTTTCCCCCCGGAAGGCGAAGTAGTCCGCGGTGTATGCTAGTATTTAATTACCGGCGTTTCATTTTCTGACCAATGTGTCAATCATCATTTCAATCAGTCACTATTGGCTAAAGTTATTCGGAGGTAAAGGGGGTGGATCCTTTTTATCATTTACAGGCTCGCATAGGCTAAGGGGGCGAAACAAAGCCTGCAATTGGCTGAAAAAGATGAATGTGAATCACACGTTGGGTTGCACTACGGCATAGAGAAAACATTTTTTACTATTCTGTATTTGTAAATATTTTACTCTCTTGGATTTACTACACTCACGGTTGTAAGAAGACCATGGTTACGTATCATTATTGAACGTGATGGCTGCAAGAGAACTTAGGTGAGCTATGCGGCTTTATATTTTCCCGGTATCTTGTTTTAGAACGATCTTGATGTTTCTGTGAGGAGTCTATTTTTAAACTAAATTCAATTCAAAGTGTTTATTGTCATATGCACAGTAAAGAACCCCATTTCCCTGCAGAATCAAATTCTTACTTTACTGTCCACACAGTTGCCAGCAAAAAATAAAATGGAAACTAAGAAATGTTTGGCATTTCTTGAATCCCAAGACTTTAACCTTCCCAAGGATATTTGGAATAATGCATTTGAATGATTGGTGACATCGTACAGACACTGTTTCCGTACATGTCTGAGACACGTATTTGCTTCTTTGCAAGCTTTCGGATTGTCATTATAAGGAATTCATAAGCTATCAATGAGAAAAATGTTATAGAAAAGGTAGAGCTGATGTTTAGTCGCCGTTTAGTTAGAATTCATAACAATGTTTTTGGATGAGGAAGTGGTGGGCTTTGAGGGCCTGCAAATCCTTCTCTGCTGGTCTTAGAAATATAAAATCATGTAATTCGAATTATATTTTGTCTATTAATGCGTTTTAAAATAAATCCAAATTTTCAGTCAGCTTCCTTTTTTTGCTTTTTCCCTCATTGTGCTGCTTTCATATTTTAATATTTATTCAATCACATTGAAGCCATTACTGTCAAAACCAGAACGGAGACAGGACCCACTTGCATTGAGTTTCTCACAAGTTTTATTGGAAGAAAGAGAAAGGCTTGCGCCCACGATCCGGTGATTGCTGGATGCGGGAAGCAGGTTGCTCTGAACACAGAAGTAGATCTTCCGTGGCGAGCGATGGCGGTGCCTGGAACGGAAAAACGGGTCGGTGGCCGAGGCAAGAGAGCAAAAACGCGGTCGGGTTGGGAAGCAGGTCGTAAGCCAGGAAATGAGAGTAGATGTGGTTGGGGACAAAAACGGGTCAAAGCCGGGGGACGGACAGGAGCAAAAACAGGTGGGAGTCAAGGTCGAAAAATGCTTGCCTAGTGTTAGCTGAGGTTCCCAGAAGGACTGACAACAGGGGACAGTTAAAATAAGGACAGGGAGCCAATCAGAGTCCAAAGCAGTTGGCACCAAAGGAGCGGGCACAGGTGAATTACATCGGTAATCATGACATTGTTGTCAGAGTCAGATATCTACCTGATGGCCTTCACAACTAGTTTTGCAGAGATAAAATAAATGTCAATAAAGTTTTTGCTTTAGCCAATCCGATTTCAAGGGGATAACATCAGCATTTTCACAAACTATGATTGTCTAGGTGGCGGTAATGCACTAAAAAAAGATCACTCTATCCACGATAACATGTGTGGAGCTGCACAAGCAAATATATTCTTGAGTTATATTCATACAGACCCAAATGCAATCATTAATATTTTAAGCTTAACAGCAGTGTCTGAAACTCATGACAAAAAGTTACAGGACACCAAGGCAGACAACTCTGAAAACTTGCCTTCCCAGCCATAAAGTCCCCTGCCCCATTTTTCACAACTTGACAACTAATCGGAAAAAAAAAAAAAAAAAAAACATTGTTGCAAAGTATACGGGATTGATAATCAGAATTTATAACAACGCTTTAAAATTCAGTTTATTATAAATCTACTTTACTACTTTATTTACTCATCTTCATTCATGCAATTTTTGTGTTGCGTCGTCTGCTACAAGCCACGTGAACTCCTCTTTTCACGATGCATGTAATTGAAAGTTTCCGTTTTGAAGCGTCATCAATTTTGTTAGCTTCTTTTGAATCTTCTGGAGCTGAGGTTTTGTCTTGATTCCTAACCACGTATCCATTTTTCTTGTGTTCTCTGTGCGTCTACTTTGCAAAATGATATGCAAATGCACGGCCTTATAGTGCTCGGGAAAGTCCGGAAGCACAAAGTTATTCGATGCAGGCTTCTGATTGCAAATTGCCAAACGAACCGAAATTTCCTCACCGAAAGAAGATTTCGAAATCGGAATAAAGCAAACCTTTGATTCACTGGCCCGGGCTTAAGATTATGCCTTTATGAACACCTAGGTGAGAAATGGCCAGCCTTTCGGATATAGTAGCATTTCGTTTGATGCAATGTTAAAACCGTTGCAAAGTTATTTAAGGTAACAAATAAATCGTAAAATATTCCAACAAACTTTTTTTAAACAGGTGTGAGCTAAATAGTTCTCACATCGGAGATTCCCCAATTTGATCAGGATAAAATACATGGGAGCTGGCAGTAAAAGAAATAAATGTGCTGTTTACAAAGGACTGTGTATATATTTACGTGCTATCCCTCAGAGCACAGCAGTGTCTTTGTGAAAGATGCCAGCAGGAGCAAAGCTAAAATAAATAAAACGAGGGGAAAAGTAAACAGATTTGGTGTCGGAAAATAAACCGGTCTTTTTCCGTGAATGTTATTGGTTCTTGGTTAATCAGCAGCTGATTGTTGGGAGGCAGAATTGATGGCACAATCAAGTGGCGAGAGCTTCCACACATTTGTGAAAAACGTGTTTTTTTTCACTGAAGTAAAACACAGAAAGACATTTTCTTATTTTTTTATTTTTTTTATTTTTGACTGAAATTATGATTGGTGTTGCTGTTCTAGCTTGTTCTCGACAAAAAAAATAAAATAAAATACTAAAATAAATGTTTTACTTCAAAATTTCAGAACTAAAACAGATGGTAGACCCAAATGCATAACGTTGCTAACATCCACCCATCCATTATCTGCACAGCTTATTCTCAGTAGGGTCACAAGGGTGCTGGAGTCCACCCCAACTATCTTCGGGCAGTGGGAACGGGACACCCTGAACTGGTTGCAAGCCAGCCGCAGGGCACACAGGGACAGACAATTCACTCGCTCATTCACACCTAAGGACAATTTGGACCGGTTAATTTACCCAACATACATGTTTTTGGAATGTGGGAGGAAACCGGAATGCCTGGAGGAACCCAAGCAAGCACGAAGAGAACATGCAAACTCCACACAGGAGGTTTGATCTCATGACCTCAGAACTGTGCCGCATACGCACTAACCAGGTACAGGCAAGAAAGCGCCAGCAATCCAGCGATCGCTGGGCAGGAAGAGCAGGGAGCTCACGGAATCGGAAGGGGGAAACGAGTTGAGTAGCCGGGACGGGCGATCGGAGCGTGGTCGATGAGCAGAAACGAGTTGAGTAGCCGAGATGGGCAGAAACGGGTCAAGTAGCCGGGGCGGGAGATCAGAGCGTGGTTAAAGGAATGAAAAAGTCAGGGAGCTGGAGACGACCGGGAAGCCAGGGGCAGACGAGCAGGAGACAGGTAAGGGCGGGACAGGCGGGATTCAGAGTCAAATAGTGCTTGCCTTGCATGTGCCTAGGTTGGCTGACGGACTGACAAGGAGTGAATCGAAGCGTTGAGTTTAAATAGGAGGGGAACCAATTAGGCAACGGGCAGCAGATGGCGCCAAACAAGCGGGCACAGGTGAGGGCAATGAGCAAATCATGACAAGAAGGATCACATCTCATTTTATCGATGTTTTGTTGGTTCTATTTCTGCCTATAACAAAAGGTCCCAACAAAGATAGTAATGAGGAAAAGTGGAAAATAGTAATTGATCCAGTCAAAGGAGGAAATAATTGCGAAATACCAAACTATCGCATGAGTGTCTGCCATTGAAGCACTATTTGAAGGTTCAGTAAATTGTCAAGAACCGGAATTGTCAAGTCCCCTGTCCACTGCCCGCAGACAGCTGGAATAGGCTCCGGCTCTCCAGCGACCCTATTGAGGATAACCAGTGATGAATGTTGCATTTAAGACCTTTTGATGACAATGAATGATATTATATTTTTTGATTAAATCTTGTTTTTTTCTAGTTATGCTTTTTTTATATTTATTTATATATTTAGGGACGTTTTTTGTTTTTTTTATATCATACATCCTCCAACATTCGTCTCCCTGGTACACTAACTAAAATAGTGTGTTAATGCAATAGAACGTAATGCATTTTCATTTGTCATCCACATCACTGGTGGTCCAGTGGTTAGGATTCAGTGGCCTTGCTGCTACGACCCGAGTTTGATTGCCATTGTACTATACCATAAAAGCTTGTGTATAAGGCTATAAATTTACTCGCACCTTCTCTCAGTTATTGTTCAGACAACAGTGGACACTTTCCAGCCACAGAAACAGCACAAATAGATTAAATTGCAAAGGAGATTATAATTTATCATTTCTTTATTAAAAAGTAATGCGGGTGAATTAACTTTGAATTAAATTCTATTTGCATAGCATTACTGGAATCGTCTGTGTAAATGGCTTAAAATCCCAAATGGGACATTGGGACACGGCATAATTGTAGAGGAGCGCCTCCCCCCTCCCTTTATCTTGAAAATGATAATAGAGCGAGAATTAATCTGACATTATTGGAACAATGTAAGAGGTGATACTTTAATTAAGCTGAAATTATTGCTTTACATTTTTATTTTGACATGTTTTGAGTATTTAAAATTTTAGACGAAAAAGGACTAAAAACATGAATCAAAGTTTGTGGAATAATGTATGGTAAACATACATAATAATAATAATAATAATAATTTCCTTGTATTGTCATTCTGTGTAACAATGTACACAGAACGAAATGTCGATTGCACCTGACCCGTTGTAGCGAGCCGATGCAGCCGCAGCCAACAGAGGGCGCCGCCGACCACTTTTTAAGTCTTAGGAATGACTCGGCCGGGGCGCGAACCACCGACCTCCCAGTCTCAAAGCGGGCGCCTTACCATCTAGGCTAAGTTCATTTGGATTTGGCTGGATTGAAATACAATTAAACCATAAGAAGCAATGTATTCAAGAAGTATTGCACAGTAAAAAATGCAGCAATTACTCATGAAAGATACAATAATAATGCTAGATTATCTCAAAAGCAGAAAACCTTCTCGGGGCCACATTCAGCATGCGGGCTATGACTTTGACCTACACATTTAAATGCTTATCATTGTTTGGGTACATGGTTTGTTAATGACTATGGTTTTTATGATTGTTTAGGTAAACATTTTATTGATATTTGGAGTATTTCGGAACGGACGTATACAATTAAATATAACTACTTTGTATGGGGAAAATTGCTTCGAAATTGGAATAATTTGGGGTTCGAACACCAATCCTAATGGATAGTTGTCGTGTACTAAGGTTTATAAATTTAAATATGCTTTGGTAGGTAGGTAGGTAGGTAGGTAGGTAGGTAGGTAGGTAGGTAGGTAGGTAGGTAGGTAGGTAGGTAGGTAGGTAGGTAGGTAGGTAGGTAGGTAGTTAAGCACGTAGGCAGGTAGGCATGTATGAACAGTTGGTAGGTAGGTAGGTAGGTTTGTAGGTAGGTAGGTAGGTAGGTAGGTAGGTAGTTAGGTAGTCAGGTAGGTAGGGAATATTAAGTAGGTAATTAGGTAGTTAGGCAGTCAAATAGGTTTGTAGATAGTTAGGGCGCTAAATGGGTGGGTATAAATTTATTTGCGTAGGCAAATAAGTAGCTATGTAGTAAGGCATGTATAGAGGTAGGTAAGTAGCGAGTTAGTCAGGCAGGTGGTTAGGTAGTTAGGCAGGCAAATAGGTAGGTAGATATGTAGGTAGATTATTAGGCAGGTAGGTAGGTACTTAGACAGGTAGGTAGGTAGGTAAATAGGGAATATAAATTAGGTAATTAGGTAGTGAGGCAGTCAAATAGTTTCGTAGATAGTTAGGTAGGTAAATGGGTAGGTAGAAAGTTAGTTGCGTAGGCAACTAAGTAGTTATGTAGTAAGGCAGGTAAAAAGTTAGGTAGGTAAGTAGGTCGTTGGTCATGCAGGTTGATTGGTGGGTAGGTAGTTACGCAGGCAAATAGGTAGGTAGATAGGTAGGTAAATAATTAGGCAGCTAGGTAGGTAGTTCAGCAGGCATGTAGGTATATAGGTTGGTGGGTAGGTAGGTAGATAATATACAGTAGGTTATTCGGTAATTAGGCAGTCAAATAGTTTGGTCGATAGTGAGGAAGTTAAATGAGTTTGTAGAAAGTTAATTGGGCAGGCGAATAGGACCCTACGTAGTAAGGCAGGTAAAAAATTAGGTAGGTAAGTAGGTAGTTAGTCAGGCAGGTTAATAGGTGGGTAGGTAGTTAAGCCGGCAAATGGGTAGGTAGGTCGATAGATAGGCAGGTAGGTAGGTAGTTAGACAGGTAAATAAGCAGGTAGTTAGGCACGGAAATAGTAAGGCAGGTAGGCAGACAGGCAGGCAGGCAGACAGGCAGGCAGGCAGGCAGGCTGATGGACGGATGGACGGAAAGACAGATAGACAGACAGACAGACAGATGGACAGACAGACATGTATATTTTTATTTAGGAAATAATTATTTTCTAGAAAAACAACTTA
Organism: Urocampus carinirostris; assembly: GCF_059441175.1. Lineage (NCBI taxonomy): Eukaryota > Metazoa > Chordata > Actinopteri > Syngnathiformes > Syngnathidae > Urocampus > Urocampus carinirostris. The sequence goes on from NC_142361.1 coordinate 34,335,784, forward strand.
TTTACCAAAGATAAGAAAAATGTTATGTTATGTCCAGCATTTTTTATAGTATATTTCCATGGACCGAAGCTCCACCTCCAAGGTTCATTTCACGAAAATCAAACTTGACACGTTAATACCATATCCTAAACATTTTCCATAACGTTCACGTGATTCGATTGACCCCCCCAACGGTGGAAGTGAGTCTAAGAACGAGAAGATCACCTTTGGATTTAATTCACATGATGACATTCATCACAACATCCCAGTTGAGCTTCAATAACTTTTTATGGCACAATTTAATGAAATCCTTTGGAGTGAGATAGACCAAGAAGGGAATGAGGCGCACATTGATGGGCAATTTGATTGGCACATGACTCATGGGACATAGCAAATTAGAGAAGACCCAAGGGACAAAAGGAGATAAGATTAGCTGAGCATGGTGAAAAGACTGTACTTCAACTAATTCTAGACCTAGCAAAGGAATGAAACACAGGAAAAATGCTGTTATTTGAGCTTTTATTGAAATCCATTACATGTCAGCAATTATCACCCAGTCATTGTTTCTTTTTACGGTGGACACTCAGACCAATGTGCCCACACAGGTTAGATTGATATAGAACAGGGGTGTCAAACTCATTTGAACTCGGGGGCCGGACTAGTAGATTCAAGAGAAAGAAAGAGAGAGAGAGAAAGAAATAAGAGAAAGAGGGAGAGAAAAAGGAGAGAGGGGGCGGAACAAAGAAAGAGAGCGTGAGAAACAAAATAGATAAAAAGAGAAGTCGTGAAAGAGGGGAAAAGAAAGGGAGAGGAAGAAAGAAATCCAAAAAGAAATAGAAAGACAGAGGAAGAGAAAAGAAAGTGCAAAGGGTAGGAAGAGAGAAAGAGAAAAGAGAGAAAAAGGAAAAAAGGAAGTTAGAGCAAAAGAGGTTAAAAGACACAGAGAGAGAAAGAGACAAAGAGCAACAAAGGAAGAGAAAAAGAGGGACACAGAGAGTGAAAGAGACAGAGTGGTTGAAAAGGGGTGGAAAAGAAAGAGAGAGAGGGGGAGAGAGCGTGAGAAACAAAAGATAAAAAGTCGTGAGAGAGGGGCAAAAGAAAGGGAGAGGAAGAAATAAATCCAAAGAGAAATAGAAAGACAGAAGGAGAGAAGAGAGAAAAGAAAGCGCGAAGGGTAGAAAGAGAGAAAGAGAAAAGAGAGAAAAGGAAAAAAGAAAGTTCAAGCAAAATAAGTAAAAAGACACAGAGAGAGAAAGAGACAAAGAGCAACAAAGGAAGAGAAAAAGAGAGACACAGAGAGTGAAAGAGACAGAGACAGAGAGTGGGAGAAAAGGGGTGGAAAAGAGAGAGAGAGTAATAAATACAAGCACAGTGTCTTTGTGAGAGACACCTGGCTTTGGCAACATCAAGTTGACATATTTCAACCTGCAGCTTGTTTTTCTCTTGCGCTTCTCTGAGTGTTGTCTCGCAGGCCGGATTCAATCCCTTAGCGGGCCTGATCTGGCCCGCGGGCCGCCTGTTTGACACCTGTGATATAGAAAAATAGCACCTGAAGTATGTTGTAGGCCAGAAACACTTGGCTTTCAATTACTCCTCTTAGTCACAAGTACTATAATATGTCATTAATAATGAATAGCCACTTTGGCTACTACCTGGTGCGTTACTACATTGATTGGGGCGGCAGTAGCTCAGGAGGTAGAGCGCTCGTCTTAAGATCAAGGGATCCCAGTTCGAATCCCGGCTCATCCGTGTTACATGTCGAAGTGTCCTTGGGTAAGACACTGAACCCCTAATACCCCCAATAAGCAGGTTAGCGTCTTACATGGCTGCAATACAAGGCCGCTATTGGGAAATGTGAAGCACACTGTAAAGCGCTTTGGGAAGTCGTTGACTTGAAAAGCGCTATATAAATGCAGATCATTTCATTTCATCGGCTACTCTTTAAATGCAGATCATTCATAATAATTTCAACATAACACCTCCCTTGATATAGCAGGAGCAATTCCTGAAATAAGTTTAATTTTACCTACAAAACAGTAAATGCAGTTATGATGTCGCTGTCTCAAACACAGAGTTTGAGAACACCAAATTTCTTCTTATACAATTACATTCTAAGCTAACCTAGAACAAGAGTATGTAGTGTTGTACAAAATGTTACCATGAAAAATAGTCTTTTATATCATTCTTTTTCCATGGACAAACTGAGATCATTTCTTCCTCATGCCATGAGGCTCTTTAACTCCACCCAGAGGAGTAAAACCACCTTTAAACCCCACATTTGGTAACTGCTCGAATCAATAATATTTTTTCCTAAAAGCTGAAAAAAATGAAGGCAAACTCTTTTCACCAATACATAGGGCGCACCTGATTATAAGGTGCACGTTCAAATTTCTGGCCAATTTGGGGCTTTTAGGTGAGCATTCTTGTCCTAAAAATACAGTCATTACTTTTTTTCAGGAACATGCCCGACACTAACCGTAAAAACACGTATGTATTCACACCCCTTCACTGTCTCGAAGCGCTTATTTTTCGCAAAATGACAAATGTTGTCAGTTCAATCGTCCCTCTTTGATCCTGAGCCATTTTGCGCATGCCCAAGGGCATTTACTGTACACATTCGCATACGTCCCCTGATTTTGTTTGGCTGTTCACTGTAAATTGCTGAGGCGATGGACTCCTGCGCAGTGTCAGAACTGAGCCACAGCGTGATGACTATCGATAGGGCCAGAATAGACATGGGATGCCCGAGGCCACAGCAGGCATCGTTTTATGTTAAATAGAGACAAAGTTGTCCATGGTACACGACTTCAAGTGGATGAATGACTCTCTCTCCTGTTCTGGTTCCCGTCTGTTTCCCGCCTCTGATCTCGACCACGATTTTTGCTCCCCCGTCCCGGCTACTGACCTGTTATTTCCGCTCTCACACCGCCATCGCTCGCCACGGAAATACCACTTCCACGTCTAAGCAACCTGCTCCCCGCGACCAGCGATCTACAGATCGTGTGTACTATATATTATGGCGGCGCCCCTGTTCGGCTGCGGCTACATCGTCTCGCAACAGTTTATTACACGTCGGCCATAAGACCCAGTCTTCGACTCAGTTTTGACGGCACACAAAGTCGGCTCGAACTGCAGATTAAGATACGATCGCATATTTTTTTACTGGATATGCGATCATCCAGACATCAAGCGCTATGTGCTACGACCACTCGGGAGTGTTTATTAGCCACGGATTACTATGTCAACAAGACCCAGCGGCCTACAAAGCAGCGAAGCAGAGTGGCAAGACAGCGGCGTGACCGCCGGACGAGGAAGCGAGGTTGTCGGGCCGGGCTAACAGCTAGGCTAAAGGCTAAACCCTGCAAAACGCCTCTCCCATCCATTTTCCTCTCCAACGTTAGCTCTCTGGACAATAAACTGGACCATTTAACAACTGGAAGTGGCATCGAACCGCGAGATGACGAACTGCTGCGCTAAAATTCTGACGAAAACATGGTTAATCTTATCCATCCCGGCTGACGCTCAAAGAAACTGTGCGGGTCAGATGTATAGACATTTCGTTCTGTATACACGTGTACACGAATGACAATAAAGTAAATCTGAATCTGAATCTGAATACTATCCTTTCCCTTTTTCCCAATAAAAATAACAGAAATGCACGCAGGTGGGTCCTGTCCCCGTTCTGGTCCTGACAGTGTTCAATTCCCGTCGAAAACCCCACAAATCGAACTGAGAAGTGAATCAAAACTTGGACCGATTTTCACTGAAATATATGGGTGCAGGTTGTTCACAAGAGCGCATTATACGCAGAGAAATATAATAAAGAATACAAGATAGAAGCAGGTAATGTGTAGCCTGATGATGGAGAGAGGCTGAAAAAGGAATAAGGGCTGTAATGAATTGATTTCATATTTAGTCCGAGGCGTGTTGATCTGCAAAGATCTCTTGTGGTCTTTGAGTGGCTGTAGCCTGCAGTATTTTCTTTCCTTTCATTAAGGTAGAGATTCTGCCCTTTGATAGCGTTATCGATTCCGCCTCCAAACACTCTGGCACTGCTGTGAAGTTGATCTTCTGGTAAAAAAATAAATAAGAAGAAAAAAAAAAACACAAACAAGAAGAAGATGCTATTGACTTTTATGTTATTCTGTGGCGGCGTGGTGGCAATTCACAAAACTGCTTTGCTTACCTGTGAACTGTTTTTGTTTTCTTTGTTCGTGCCGTCTTTCATTGAATCTGAGGTACATTTACAGACACGATTTTGATTTTCCCAAAGTCAAAAATATGCTGTTATCCCTCTTACAGTGTGTTTCGTACTTCGTGGCCTCACAGGTTTAAACATATTCTACAATACATTATCCCCAATCCCATAAAGCTGAAAATTGAAGGCGACAGGGCACGTTTTTGTTGGGGCTGGCAACACTTTTCATGCTGTGCTGACAAAGTGAACTGCATTCGAGCGGCCGCGATCCCTTATCCCTGATTGTTCTGAGTGAGGACCAATACATCATTATTCTATTTGCTGTTATTTCCACCTAGAATTAACTGCACTTTCACAGCCGTGATCCATTATCTCCTAATGCAAATGGTATGAGCAGGGACCGTCAGAAGGCACCCTTGTTTGGAAGGTGTCCTATCTGGCTTGCCTATAACAAAATGCACGGTTGTGGCCGAAATCCATCATCCCAGGTTGACTATTACTGCCTTGAGGGGGAAAAATGTGCTATTTTTTTCTGATTGGGCTGCTGCAGCATGGCATTGCTCCTTGCCTAAAATGAATTGCACTATTATCTTATGTCTGGGTGTGAATCGCTGCAGATCACATTTTTGTCGGGCCTGGCAGCTAAGATGAGCTGCACTTGAGTGGCCACGATCGGTTTGTCCCAAATCCTATGTTTCTGCAAGCATGGACAGGCAGAAGGCCCTTTTGTCCAGAGGCTGTTCCAGCCCGCCTAAAATGAAATGCACAGTTGTGACCGCAATCCAGTATCCCAGTTCGACGATTGTTTAGGCTGGGGCTGGCAGAGCGCATTATTTTTTTATTTTTTGGGGTCAAAGTGCTGAAGCATGCCATTGTAAACCTCCTGAAATGAACTGCACTGTTTTGGCTGTGATCCATTATCCCAGGCTGACTATTACTGAGAGTCGGGGTCGAGAAAACCACTGTTGGGGGTTCTTTTTTTTCATTTTCTTTCTGCATCAATTCATCTGGAACAGAACAAAATGTGAGATGTACGGAATATGTACATTTTTACTACGACCAATTAATAAAATGCACAATGTGTTTTTTCCATATAATCGGGTATCCTGGTGGCCTTGATTTTCCACTTTAGTTCGAAGGCCCATCTAGAAGTTTTATTAAAAGAGCATTTTCTTTATTTCAAAGGTTAAAAAAAACTCTACAGTAACTCAAAAAGCAAACTGAGACTCTTTTAAAACGGACTTACCTTTGAAATATATATTTAAGTTACATTACATCTGCAGTACTCCCTAAGAAGTATTATTTTCCTTTTTTATAAATAATATTCAATGCACTCCCCGGAGTACCGTTTTGCCACAGCCTTTTGTTATGTTTTTTTTTTGTTCCCTCAATTTTAGCTATTTCCACCGTTTGCACCCCCTCCAAGGCAGACTTTCTCTTATCTCCATCTGTTTTGGAGTACAGACAAAATCTGTACATAATATATACACACATACATGCATGCTCAAGCATATGGACATCACAAACCGGCCTGCTTTCACGCACACACCTACCCCAAGTGTCTTGTCCTCTCTCCTTTTCCACCACTTCCCTTTTATTCCCCTCCTCGCTCTGCATTTGCTCAGAAAATGTTTGAACTCCTCAGCCCGCTAAGATGTGCTGAAACGGAATATAAATTAGTGCCCCCCCCCCATCTGTCCTAATGCTGCTGCTCCTTATGCCTAAGATGCTTTGCTCCCCCCCTCCTTCCCAGCCACCGCCAACCCCTCCCTATGCATAAATGATAAAACAATACAAAAGGAGGAGCGGCCTGCTGTCGAGGCACACATAAAAGAGGCACTGAACTCCAAGTCGCAATGACAGGATTCAAAACTTCCTCAGAGAGAGTGAGTGTGGTTTGCTGCTTGGGGGGGGACAACAATGAGGAGAGACTCTGTTTATGTATGCAGAGTGTGTGTGTGTGCATTTGTCCATTCGCGGCAGGGTTCACTTCTGTATGCTGGATTTACTTTTTATAGGACATATTTACTAGGGATGCAGGAGAACTGATTTTTTCCCGACCGAAAAACTATGAAACCGTGTCTTTGACTGCTACCAATATCGATAACCAGTGACGTGCTGTAAGGTTGGTGTCTAGTGAGCCCATACCTTAATTTAACTTGATTACTTTCAATTACTTTTGGATTACTCCGACACCAAATACGCTAATAAAAGACAAAAGAAACTAAATTTGAATAAAAATATGACTCACAACACGTGGTAAGCTATCTCTCCTGGCTTTGATCTCTTTGATCTGCGGCAAAACTAACATGAAATGCTACAGAAACAAAATGAAAATAAATCCAAACAGCTTGCCAACATCATTTTTGCCGTTCCATGTGTTCCTTTACTCCCCAAGCCTGCACAAAATGTAGTAATTGTATTCATATTTTGGTTTTTTTTGTCTTTTACCAGCATATTTGGTATTGGAGTCATCCAAAAGTAATTGAAAGTAATCAAGTTAAAGTAACCCTACCCAACCCTGCCTGCAATCTGTACGGTTTTGCCGTACAAAGTATGTTTTTTATGCATTTTAAGACGAGTACGATGTACAAGAAAATCCGTACTGAAAAACGCAAATTTGTCAATTATGGGTACCATCCGGTATACACTGACTATCACGAAACGGCAAATCAATCGAGTCTAACGAGTTCGCCGTGGTAGCCTCTATCTCGGTATCTTTTTTTTTGTTGCAAACGAAGCGAGCAGTTTGATGCTACGGTGCGCATGCGTCTGCTGCCTGGGGATTTCCCATCATGCATCATTACGAAAAAAAAAATGGTGTAAGATTATTTTGTAAGGGAAAATACGATGGTTTTTACGGGCATGGAGCCGTGGAGGTTGACAGGTATGTGAGCCACAGTCAGATTTAAGAATAACTGAACCTGTATTTTATTCATTGATTGGCAGAACGAGTAAAAGTAAAATTCGAACTGAATCTTACAGAAAATGTGCTATTGTCTTATCTTATAAATAAAGTTGTCATGATCACCAGTTTGGATCAACTGTGCCCACTCAATTGGCGCCAACCGCTGCGAGCTCTGATTGGCTCCCTGTCTTTATTTAAACCCAGTCCTGTCACTCTCCTGGGGTCAGTCCGTCTGCGAACCTCTGTTGTTACAAGGCAAGCCTTTTTGACCCTGACTCCCGCCTGTTCCGTTCTTGAAGACATTTTTTCACCTGTCCGTTCCTGATCTCCCCGTTTGTCTCCGGCTATAACCCGTTTTGATCATGACCACGTCTGCTCTCCCCTCCCGTCTTACGACCTGTTTCTGACCTCGATCATGTTTTTACTCTCCTGTCCCAACTATCGACCTGTTTTTCTGTCCCTGACACCGCCCTCGCCCGCTGTGGAAGATCCACTTCCGTATTCGGATCACAATCCAATTGCGAGAGCGACTTGTTTCCCGCGTCCTGCGCATCCTCTTCCTATATCTCAATAAAATTGTGAGAAAACGATTGGGTTTACCCTGTGTGCTTGTCGTGACAACAGTATATGTGGTATTCCTTTTAAATAAAACACGTTTCTCCGCTATGAAAAAAGTATATCCAATTGAAAAAAAACAACTTAATGGCTTGACTTGTTATTCGTAATCCTATCACAAATACATTGTTTGGTGCTAAGGTGTGTGCCAAGCGGGAATCCCTGGTCTCACGGTTGCCCTGTGCCATGAGGCAAGAGAATAGCGTGCCTAACTCCACATCTGCAGACGCTAAGCACAGTAAAACCTTACACATGATATTTAATGATATTCATAATACAATTTGAATATGTTGCAATTTTGAAGATAAAAGAATTATAAGACTATATAGAAAAAACAAAAACCTTAAGACCAACTAAATAGTAACTGATAATATACATTTTTAAAAACTGAATACTAATATTTACATTATCTTGTGAAATGTCTCTAATTTCAAGAAACTTCCTACATTGTGAAGGTGAATGAGAAAAAAAAAAAAAAACATTTAATCTATTTTAATTGTATATTTCCTTGAAAAAACATGACGCATTGCCATCCCCGCCTCTGTCACCACTTTGCACTTTGATATATAAGTATCGTATTCTTTTTATTTTTTTCCCAATTCTGAAATGTCTACAATATGTACCACATAATTGAATAGCATGTCTACAGTTTAAACGTGTAAAAATGCAAATAAATTAATAAATGAATAAATAAATACATAAATAAATACATGAATAAATAAATACAAATACAAATACAATTTTGAAGCAGGGACAAAAGCTAGAATGCCTTTTGGTCCGTATGGGGATCAAACCCACGAGCTTGGCGTTATTTGCGCCATGCTCTAACCAACTAAGCTAACAGGCCCCTATAACACATAATTTGATTGTTTTTTTTTTCCGTGAAATCAAAGACACAAATCCAGCAATTTCACCATCAGTCAAGAGAGAAAAAAAAAATGTTGAATGAAAACAACATATGAATTCCATTCAACAGATCAACTCATAACATCCGATCTCCTTATGAAATTATATTCTCAAAGACACTGGTGATTTGTCATCACCACATTTTAACCAACTTAGCTAACAGGCCACAACTGTGACCATGATAATAGATTTCGAATTGTCAAAGACACAAAAAAGCAACGTCCCACTCAAGCAAATAAGAAAAAAAAATGATTGAAAAATCTATTTTCACTGAATGAACATCTAAAAAAATGTATTATCTCATTGAGAGGAGATATTAGCAAAGACACTTGCCAATATGAGAGTTGAATCCCTGACCTTGGCATTATTAGCACATTTTTCTAATCTAGATAAAGGGCCTGAAAAACCTGCATTTTTGGAATATCAAAGACTCAAAATGCTACCCAGTATGTTTTGTCATCAGGCAAATGTAGAATCAAGCTCGAGCAACATTCCCTCAATGACAGAAAAAACAAGGCATTTCTGATCTCATTGAGAGGAAACGGTTTCAAAGACACTCGGCCAGGGAGACTAAATGTACTTCATGTTATGATAAAAAGGCAAAAAAATGGCCTGCAAAGCTAACTGTGACTCCTACACATATAGTCGTCTTAGATTTTCAATATGTTCATTTTTTTTTATCCTGTACATTACTTTTCGCCTCTTAGACGTTTCCTTGCTCATCTCTACTCTCTCTCTGCTTCTCTCTGTCTCTCTCCCGGCTCCTTGCATATGTATTATGAGGGATTCTGTTGTCCCCAGACACCAATTTGCATTAAGTGCACGCCATCATCAGTTCAAGAGAAGCAACATCACACTGTCTCCGTTTTTATTATTTATTAATTTTTTTTAACTGAGAGCGGGCTGAAGCTTGTTAGGCCCATTTAGACAGATATGCTAAACATTTCTCTTCTTAAATCGCCTTCATCAATGAGGAGCGACGGGGGAGGGTTAGTACCCAGTAGAAATTATTGAATTAAGGACTTATCCAATCGTTTAGCCATCCCCTAACAGCTCAAGTCAACCCGTATGCGTGCCATTGTTTGACAGTGTGTATACATTCTGTGTTATTTTGTTTTCTGAGTCAAAAACACAATTAACATCTTTGATATAGCCATATTGACTCCTTAAGGATCATTAAAAATAAATCAAATTGTGTCCCTTTAACTTGGATATGAGACAATAGTGAACCTTAAAATCCTCATCTTGGACGGCCTTGGAAAACGATTTCAATCAGTTTGAATTTACTTGAATCAAAGACACGAGAGGTTTTTGTGTCATGCCCAGAACAAAATCAGCACCCAAATGCGTAGCGTTAACCACAAGTTTATTGATAGAAAGAGGAAGGGCAGCGCCCGCGATCCGGAAGCAAGCCGCTCACACAATCGAAGAGGAAAAGGATCTTCCAGGGCTGGAGATGGCGGTGTCAAGGACGGGAAAAACAGGTCGATAGCCGGGACAGGAGAGCAAAAACGTGGTCGGGATCAAAAACGGGTCATAAGCCGGGACGAGAGAGCAAACGTGGTCGGGGTCAAAAACAGGTGACAAAGGGGGGATCGGTATCGGACAGGTGGAAAAAATGGGTGCAAAAAGTGGGACGGACTGGAGTCAGAGTCAAAGTGCTTGCCTTGTAAAAACAGAGGTTCGCTGACAGACTGAAAACAGGCAAGTGAAAAGACGGGGCTTGAAAAGGACAGGGAACCAATCAGGTAGCCCGCAGCGGCTGGTGCCAAACGAGCTGGCACAGGTGATCCGAATCAGTCATCATGACAATCTGACTATTCTGTTGACGTTCCTACTGTAGCGCCTTATAGTCTGGTGTGCCGTATGTATGGAAAAAGTATGACAAAAGACTATTTTTGGGGGTTGCGCCTCATAATCTGAATATGAGCCAATAGTGAACCTTAAAATCCTCATCTTGGACGGCCTTGGAAAATTATTTCAATCGGTTTGAATTTACTTGAATCAAAGACACTAGAGGTATTTGTGTCACGAGCAGAACGGAATCGGGAGCAAAATACGTAGGATTAACAACAAGTTCATTGATGGAAAAAAGAAGGGCAGCACCCGCAATCCGGTGCTCGCTGGATGCGGGAAGCAAGCCGCTCACGCAATCGGATCTTGATCCGAATACGGAAGTGGATTTTCCGGAGTTGGAGAGGACGGTATCAAGGACAGAAAAAACAGGTTGATAGCCGGGACAGGAGAGCAAAAACGTGGTCGGGATCGAAAACGGGTCGTAAGCCGGCACGGGAGAGAAAACGTGGTCAAAAACAGGTCGTAGCCGGGGACAAACGGGGAGATCAGGAACGGACGGGTGCAAAAAACGGGTGCAAAAAGCGGGACAGACGGGAGTCAGGGTCAAAGTGCTTGCCTTGTAGAAACAGAGGTTCGCTGACGGACTGGGCTTAAAAAAATAATTATAACACAAACCAACATAGGTTATTTAAAATCCCAATGAGAGTAGACATAATAGAAGACAATGTCCTAAAACAGGGCCTCAAACAGAACTACAACATGATTACCACCACAAGCAGCCAAACTGAGCTAATATTCCCTGTAAAAACTACAGAGGAATACATGTTTGGACAATCAACGACCCTAAATATTCAACTAGCAATTAACCATCTTGACAAATACCAACATGGCTTTGAAATACTCATTGATGGAAAACAATTGCAAAGACACTGGCCCCTATTGGTGTTAAACCCATGACCTTGGCGTTATAACATCTATGTTGTCTCCAACTGAGCTTAAAGAATGAATAATATACACCAAATAATATATTTTTGGACGGTCAAAGACCCTGATGACTGTAACCTATTTCACAATAATCTATTTCTAGCATAACAAAAACATAGTCCGCACGTGTGTTAAATAATGCTCTTGGCTTTAATAGTAGCACATTCTAAATTCTAAAGTAATATATCAAAAATACATTTTTACACAATCAAAGACTTTAAAGGAAAGCCATTTAAATTGACATAAAGTATTATCAAAGAGACTGGCCTTTATGGGTTTTGAACCAATAAACCAATGAGCATGTTCTGACCAACTCAGTTCACACGCCCAAATCAGTCACAACAAAATACATTTTTGGACGTTTAAAGACTAAAAATTGATGCCACAATACTTCCTTTCAAATCTCATTGTTGAAAAGTGTTACCAAAAACACTATCCTATATTAAAGTATGCGATTTTGCAACAGGCTTAGAACGGAGCATGGTTCTGTCCATGGGCAGAACTGTAATTGAGAAATAACATTTGCAGAAGTTAAGACGTTGTTTGCTCATCTATTATGAAACCGCCTCACCGGTTCATACCTACTTGCATCAAAGACACACTGAGACATTCTGAACAGGCTATTAGTGATAGTTTCGATACCCAGAGAGGATAACGCAAAGACATATTATCAAGAAACTGTTTCAAATTGTAATTATAATAAAGATAACATAACGGGCCTAACATATCTCCTTAGAAGTACTTTCATCGACTTCAGCACTTAAATGACACGTTTAATTATTCAACCTTACGTTCTTTAACAATATAATTTCAATTTAGAAATCATCTGAATAGCATAATTGATACAATAATCACCACTGAAATACGACAGTGCCGTGTGATGAATTCATTAAGCCAATTAAAAGACAAAACCATTTTACCACCATCTTGCGAATAGAATATCTATCATAATGTATATTATAATAAGCGTCGGACAGTCTCATTAGGAAGGACTATAAAGGTGCAAGAGCCAATTGAGTCGAAGCCCTTTTTGCCGCTTCTGTCGGACAGGCGGCTTAACGCCAAGTTATTTGGAATTAATGTAATTCACCGGGGGGGATCCCGGGTCATTTGAACCTGAGATTCGTCGTCTTTTGTCCGGGGGCCTGAACAATGCTCTGTGATTTCAGCAGAAGCTAATATGATTAAAGCGGACTGACGATAGAAGATGATTCATTTTATCATTGGGAAGGTGGAATGAGCCAAAAGAGATGACAAGTTAGATTATTGAGGTTGCTCGGGTTCCGGCTCATTAAAATACGGCTGAGGAGATGGACAGCCAAATGGGTTTTGTAGACATAAAATGACAAGATAAAGGAAAGTGACGGCAATATTGCCTATTTTACTCTGTGTTAACGGTTAGAAGATGATGAAATAGTTACAAGGAAAAAACAGGGATGTGACCAAAACAGCCAATCGTACATCAGACTATCTACCTCTACGCTGTTGGGAATTAAATATCAAAATGTACCGTTTACCAAATTGTTCATATTAGTTATCTGACTCCATTAACCAAACACAACCTACATCCACCCAACAATTTATGCGCACTCGTTTCTTGAGGAAAAATATGAACAGGAAGCCGACATTTCCACACGGGGGCAGATTTTTTTTTCCTAAAAAATGAACTAAGTGTACTCTATCAAAAACGGCCAAATTGGTGACGTTGGAGTCTCTGGGAAGCCCTCTTAAAGAGTCCTTTAGCTTTTTTCTTCATGGCCCACGTCTCCCCCTAAGATGGCGTCTCGGCTCCTCCCATGTGCGTGCCAAGGAATTGTTTTGCGCCCACCGTTCTCACAACACAGCGCCTTGTTCTCAAAACAACTCCTGCCGTCCTCCGTCAGAGTCCTCTTATCAAAATTCCCTGTACCAAATATTCTGCATTTGAAAGAGCCTGACCTGTCATTGAAGTAAAGCCCAGTCAGTGAATATATTTTGCATTAAATGTAATTTGTAGTCAATCGTATAAAATCCTTTATAGTCAAGTGTATAAAATCCTTCAACGCATACGAGCCATGGACTCTCACAGAAAAACTGGGAAAGAAAACCCATACCATGGAGATGCAATGCTAAAGGAAACTTCTAGGCATCAGATACATAGCCCATGATACAAACAAAATGGTGCGTGACACCATCAGAGGGCATATTGGAACCTACAAAGACCTGTTGTCAACTGTGCACAGAAAAAAACCTGAGAGGCATGGTCACATGTCACATACATAGTCAGGTTGTCAAGACCAGAACGAAGACAGGACCCATTTACATTACGTTTCTCTCAGTTTTATAGGAAGATAGGAAAGGATTGCACCCACAATCCGGTGATCGCTGGTCGCGGGAAGCAGGTCGCCATGAACGCGGAAGTGGGACTTCCGTGGCGCTTTACAATGTGCTCCACATTTCCCAATAGCGGCCTTGTATTGCAGCCATGTAAGACGCTAACCTGCTTATTGAGGGTATTAGGGTTTCAGTGTCTTACCCAAGGACACTTTGACATGGAACACGGACGAGCCGGGATTCGAACAGGGATCCCTTGATCCCAAGACGACCGCTCTACCTCCTGAGCTACTGCCGCCTCAAGCGGCTCTTTGTGTCAAACGTATTCACCACCCCTTGCATAGAACTTATAACGCCTAGGTCATGGGTTTAACACCAATATGGGTCAGTGTCTTTGAAATTGTTTGCCGCCCCAAGAGGTTGCAGGTTCGATGCCGGGCTCTTTCGTGTTAAATGTGGGATCAGAGGAAGGCTTATAGAACAGATTGGACTTTTTTAATGTGAACTTCTTTTTTCCCTGTTCTACTTGCAAGTCAATACAATCCATAAATGTCCATCCATCCATTATCTGCACCGCTCATATTCAGTAGGGTCACAGGGGTGCTGGAGCACATCTCAGCTGTCTTCGGGCAGTGGGCAGGGGACACCCTGAACTGGTTGCCAGCCAGTTACAGGGCACACAACATACAACTCACTCGCTCATTCACACTTAGGGACAATTTGGACCGGCCGATTAACCTGACATGCATGTTTTTTGGAATGTGGGAGGAAACCGGGGTGCTCGGATCAAACCCACGCAAGCACAGGAAGAACATGCAAACTCCACACAGGAACCCTAGTAGCTGGATTTGAACCCATGACCTCAGAACTATGCCACTCAACACTCAGCTGCCACGCAGCCTTCCATTGATGTCTTCTCTTCTTATTTTGAGTGTCTACTAAAATTTAAACATACCATGTATATATAGAGTAGGTACATTTTATCGGTCATCTGCATCAAAAGCAGGACAGCAGAAAATATCTAGCCATCATAAAAGTATGGGAAAGCTCCAGATTACTGATCCTAATCACAAGAGACTGAACTATGCCACGGACTTACTTAACACGCATCCCACTTACCACCTTCCATTGATGCCTTCTCTCCTTATTTTGCGTGTCTACTAAAATTTAAACATACCATGTACATATAGAGTCAGTACATTTTATCAATTATCGGCATCAAAAGCAGGACAGTAGAAAATAACTAGCCGTCATAAAAGTATGGGAAAACTCCAGATTATTGATCCTAATCACAGGAGATTGAACTATGCCACGGACTTGTTTAACACGCATCCCACGTACTGCCTTCTATTGATGTATTCTCTCCTTTTTTTGAGTGTCTACTAAAATGTAAACATACCATGTACATATAGAGTAGGTACATTTTATCGGTCATCGGCATCAAAAGCAGGACAGTAGAAAATAACTAGATATCATAAAAGTATGGGAAAGCTCCAGATTACTGATCCTAATCACAAGAGACTGAACTATTCCACGGATTTACTTAACACACATCCCACTTACTGCCTTCAGTTGATGTCTTCTCTCCTTCTCTAGAGCGTCTACTAAAATTTAAACATACCATGTACATATAGAGTAGGTACATTTTATCGGTCATCTGCATCAAAAGCAGGACAGTAGAACATAACTAGCCGTCATAAAAGTATGGGGAAACTCCAGATTACTGATCCTAATCACAAGAGACTGAACTATTCCATGGATTTACTTAACACACATCCCACTTACTGCCTTCCATTGACGTCTTCTCTCCTTCTCTAGAGCGTCTACTAAAATTTAAACATACCATGTACATATAGAGTAGGTACATTTTATCGGTCATCTGCATCAAAAGCAGGACAGTAGAACATAACTAGCCGTCATAAAAGTATGGGGAAACTCCAGATTACTGATCCTAATCACAGGAGACTGAACTATGCCACGGACTTGTTTAACACGCATCCCATGTACTGCCTTCTATTGATGTATTCTCTCCTTTTTTTGAGTGTCTACTAAAATTTAAACATACCATGTACATATAGAGTAGGTACATTTTATCGGTCATCTGCATCAAAAGCAGGACAGTAGAACATAACTAGCCGTCATAAAAGTATGGGGAAACTCCAGATTACTGATCCTAATCACAGGAGACTGAACTATGCCACGGACTTGTTTAACACGCATCCCATGTACTGCCTTCTATTGATGTATTCTCTCCTTTTTTTGAGTGTCTACTAAAATTTAAACATACCATGTACATATAGAGTAGGTACATTTTATCGGTCATCTGCATCAAAAGCAGGACAGTAGAAAATAACTAGATATCATAAAAGTATGGGAAAGCTCCAGATTACTGATCCTAATCACAAGAGACTGAACTATTCCACGGATTTACTTAACACGCATCCCACTTACCACCTTCCATTGATGTCTTCTCTCCTTAATTTGAGTGTCTACTAAAATGTAAACATACCATGTACATATAGAGTCGGTACATTTTATCGGTCATCGGCATCAAAAGCAGGACAGTAGAAAATAAATAGCCGTCATAAAAGTATGGGAAAGCTCCAGATTACTGATCCTAATCACAAGAGACTGGACACTTTTCCTCAAATGCAGGTCTGTTTTTCATAAGTCAAAGTGACACAAAAATCTACGGTCTGACGAGGCATTCATCCACTCAGAGTGCCTGGCACGCTTACTAAGCTCCCAGCCACGGGAGGAACGCCACTTCACATGTTTGCCTATAAAGTTACACGGCTATTAGGCCACCGCAAAAGGCGTGTACAATATTTACAGTCTAGACGATTAGGAATAAGCCTCAAATAATATCAAATTCTGCTGCCCACATGAAACTAGAAAGAAGGGGGGTGGGAGTGTGAAAGTTGTTCTTGTGAGTGGGGGGGAGAGCTGTGACCAATGGAAACATTGGGGAAACTTTATAGGGAACGTGAGAGTAGCCTGCATCA
This sequence comes from Urocampus carinirostris, assembly GCF_059441175.1. Classification (NCBI taxonomy): domain Eukaryota; kingdom Metazoa; phylum Chordata; class Actinopteri; order Syngnathiformes; family Syngnathidae; genus Urocampus; species Urocampus carinirostris. The sequence goes on from NC_142361.1 coordinate 34,352,489, forward strand.
TTTTTGTAGTGAAGGATTTTATACATTCGACCAAAAAAGGATTTTATACGATTGAATACAAATTACATTTCATGCAAAATATATTCACTGACTGGGCTGTGGTGCGAGGTCAGGGCACCCTGGTAGAAAATGTTGTTTACAGAAACGGCGGGAACAGGACGTAAGGCTGTTTAGATAATCAGCACATCCAGACGAAGAAAGGCCCCGATGACGTAGAAACGCTCGGTGTTGTTTTGAGTATTCCAGACATCGCGACGCTCTTCGACGAGATTATGAAGCCAAGGGGGGCTTCCTTGGCACGCCCATGGGAGGGGCCGGCACACCATTATGCAGGGAGAAGATGGCAAATAGGAGAAAGTTAAATGATTTGAAAAATAGGCTTCCCAGAGACTCCAAAGTCGCTAATTTGTCCGTTTTCGATAGAGTACACTTAGTTAAATTGTTAATTAAATTAAATCTGCCCCCGGAGAGAATGCTGGCTTTCTTGTTCATCTTTTCCCTCAAGAAACGAGCGCATAAATTGTTGGGTGGATGTAAGTTGCGTTTGGTTAATGGAGTCAGATAACTAATTCGAACAATTTGGTAAACGGTACATTTTGATATTTAATTCCAACAGTAGTTTGTAGGGTACTGGGGTTTGTTACATTTGATTTTTTTTTTTTGTTTTCTGACCAGTGAGAAGCAAATCTGCTGGTTGTTGCAGTTTACCCAATATCTTTTTTTCTTTCTTTTTTTTTTTTTTTTTTTTAATAGTTTCTCGGACCCGCCTGGTGTGTTCCCCCTTCTTCATGATGCTCTCTGCGCTTTAAACATACTTCTGAGACTATCACAGTTCAGGTGCATTTATACAGAGACTTGATGACACACAGGTGGATTCCATTTTTTCATCGTTAGTCATTTAGATCAACAATGAATCATTCAGAGATCCTCACTGATTTTCTGGGCAGAGTTTTCTGCACTGAAAGTAAAGGGGGCCGGAAAATTTTGCAAACCCACTTTTCCGTTTTTTTATTTGTTAAAAAAGTTTAAAGATCCAATAAAGTGTTCCACTTCATGATTGTGGCCCACTTATTTTTGATTCTTCACAAGAGATTACAGTTTTATATGTTTATATATATGTGACGTTCATATTTATGTTTAAGTCGGGAATTTGGTCAGGATCGGAAACGGGTCGAAGCCGGGGAAACAGACGGGAGCAAAAACAGGAGGGAGTCAGGGTCGAAAAAGCTCAGCTAGAGTGAACTGAGGTTTGCAGACGGACTGACTACAGGTGAAAGAAAGACGTGGGTTTAAATAGTGACAGGGAGCCAATCAGAATCAGAGGCAGCTGGCGCCAAAGGAGCGGGCACAGGTGACTCACATCAGTAATCACGACATTGAGACATTGGTTGCCCTCTAGTGGTTGATATGTTAATTGTTTGTCGGTGATGTTAGTTTCAGTTGTGAAACAAAAAGACGTAGTGTTAATCTGTGCTCTAGGAAATAAATTAATCTAATTTAAATGTATTTTTTTCTTTCCCACGGATTTTTAGCTATTACTGTATAATAAATGAAAAAAAACAAAAAAAAAACAATTCCTCAACAACAAATAATGTTACATAATATGTTCGAAAAGGGGCACTAAGAAGCAAATGCTTATATTCACTACCCCTTCATCTTCCCCACCAAATACACCAATGATATAACAACAATTATAATGATATTAATAATAACAGTTATGATATAACAATAGCAACAATAACAACAGAGTTAACCATAGTTGTAGACGCACTATTCCCAATCTCTCGTATCACTCATACCCCATTTTCTTCATCTTTGTATTCCGCCAGTAAATGTTTTTTTTTTGTATTTAATTTTGAACAAGTCAATAGTTGGACATTGGTTGATCTCGTCTTGTAAATTGTTCCAAAGTTTGACTCCACACACAGACACACACATACTTTTCCTGGTGGTTCTCACCTTTATGAATTCACTACAGCCCCTTAATGTCATGGTCGCCTTGGCGACCGGTCTGCCCCGCCCCCTGGGCACCAGCTGAAGCAGATCAGCTAATTGCTTGTCTGCTATTTAAGGCTGGATTCTGGGTATTGCGGGTGTGGGCTCATTATACACATTGTCTGTTCTGTTATGCCTTGTCCTGTTTAGTTGAGTTGGAAGAAGCCTGTGTTTGCACGTTTTTGTTAAAGCCTGTTTGTTCTGTCTTGTCCCTGAGTTATGGACAACTTTTATTTTGGTAAATAAAAGTTTTGGATCGTCACGCAATTGAGTTCTCCCTTCCTGCCTCTGTTCTGGTCCGGTCACCTCACCCACCTCGTGACACTTAAATTATAAATTCCCTCTTTCCGAATGAATAAAAATACGGTATTCAAACTGGGCAATCCGACACGTACCTAAACAGCTAACAAAACAAGACGAAAAACATTTTCCTCCCTTCTTTTTTATTGTTTTGTCAAAGAACGTCTAGCATACTGGATTTTATGCGTGCCTGGACAGCCTCATTAATAACGGTGACCGGTGAATGTTGGAGAGAACAATTGCATTGTGTGGAGAAAAGATGACAAATACTCCCCTCTTTTCTCTCCGGGACAGCTCTATCTATTAATTACGTGTACTACTTCATACATTATTCCTCACCGCTTTAACGCCCGGACTGGTTTTAATGGTGTGAGTGGATGTAGTGGTTTGTACAATGTTAATATTAATTTTTATTATATTTGGTCATTTTTATCAAAAATAAAATAACGTTTTTGTAGTTCCATTCACTCATTCGTCGTTCCAGGGCAGTGTTGGAATTTAATATCAAAATGTACCGTTTACTAAATTGTTCAAATGAGTTATCTGAGTTATCTGGAAATTGAATTCAAACAGGACAGAAAAACGGGAAGGGTACCGGGCAGGAAACGCTACTATAAAACCGCATAATAAAAAATGTATAAATATAATAAAATCAATAAAAAAAATAAAAAAATACATTGACCCATGACAGAAATTGTACTTATTATGTTTATTAGTTATTTTTTAGGGCTTGGTTATCTTTAACCAACTTTGCCGTGTAGTACGTCTAAAATGTTTTGCCTGTACCTTGTCCGCCATTTTGTCCCCAGCACCGGATTATATTTTATCATTATATCATTTTAGAATTTCTATATAACTAACTCAGTACTAGGTTTCTTCATTTTCCGCATTTTGGGGTTTTTGAGTTTTTCCTTGCCCTCAAGTAGGATTTAGATCAGGGAATTGGGTCAAAATAGTCTGTAGTTTGCAATTGTCTTTGAACTGTGCAGCCCTTTGAGACTCTTTGTGATTAAGGGCGTAACAAATAAACATGACTTGACTTGACTTTGCTCACGCTTAAGTTTTTGAGTTTTTCCTTGCCCTCATGTAGCTTTTAGATCAGGGGATTGGGTCATAATATTCTGTAGTTTGCAATTGTCTTTGAACTGTGCAGCCCTTTGAGACCATTTGGCTATACAAATAAACATTACTGGACTTGACTTTGCTCATGCTAAAGTTTTTGAGTTTTTCCTTGCCCTCATGTAGCTTTTAGATCAGGGGATTGGGTCATAATATTCTGTAGTTTGCAATTGTCTTTGAACTGTGCAGCCCTTTGAGACCATTTGGCTATACAAATAAACATGACTTGACTTGACTTTGCTCATGCTAAAGTTTTTGAGTTTTTCCTTGTCTTCATGTAGGTTTTAGATCAGGGGATTGGGTCATAATAGTCTGTAATTTGCAATTGTCTTTGAACTGTGCGGCCCTTTGAGACTCTTTGCTATTAAGGGCTATACAAATAAACATGACTTGACTTGACTTTGCTCATGCTAACATTTTTGAGTTTTTCCTTGTCTTCATGTAGGTTTTAGATCAGGGGATTGGGTCATAATAGTCTGTAGTTTGCAATTGTCTTTGAACTGTGCAGCCCTTTGAGACTCTTTGTGATTAAGGGCGTCACAAATAAACATGAAATGAAATGATCTGCATTTATTTAGCGCTTTTCAAGTCAATGACTTCCCAAAGCGCTTTACAATGTCCTCCGCATTTCCCAATAGCGGCCTTGCAGCCATGTAAGGCGCTAACCTGCTTATTGGGGGTATTAGGGGTTCAGTGTCTTACCCAAGGACACTTCGACATGTAACACGGACGAGCGCTCTACCTCCTGAGCTACTGCCCCCCCAAGTCAACATGACTTGACTTGATTACCATCGACGGCTATATACGTCAAAAGTGCATCTGCACTTGGGTCCCTGAAGAGTCGATACTGTATTGCACCCGAGAACCTAAATAGCTTAATACATTTAAGTGCAATTGTGGATTCCGATTTTTGTGGATTCCGATCTTCCCCCCTCCTCTTTTCACAACTCTTCTTTTTTCATCCTCCCTCCGCCCACTTCTTCCATGCCCCCTCTTCTTCCCTCCTCCCCACCAAATTGGCCGTGGAAGATGGCTTCAGTGAGTCATCTTGGGACCGAGATCAAAGGCAAATTAAAGCCGACGTCTATGCAAAATGTAATATGGAAAACCCCCAGCTATGTCCCTGCTATTGATTTTCACTCTTTTCTTCCACTCCCTTTTCATTCCCATTTCTCGGCTTCGTTTTTAACGTAATGCTATTGAGCGTGAAAAGTGAATGGACTGGAGTCTCGAAGAGGAAGAAAGAGAGAAAAAAAGACGAGAGAGGGAGATGGAAAGAAGTAAAGAAAGAAAGAAAGAAAGAAAGTAAAAAAGAAAGAAGGAAAGAAAGAAAACAATGGGAAGAAGAAAAATGAACGAAGGAAGACAAAAAGAAAGAAAGGAAGAAGGAGGGAGAAAAAGTAGGAAGAAAGGAAGAAAAAAGGGTGCATGTAAAAAACAAAAGAAGAAACGTTAGAAGGAAAGAAGGAAGAAAGCAAGGAAAGAAGGAAGGAAGGGAGCAAGAAGAGACGGAAGGAGGAAAACAAGGATGTGTGTGAGAAACAAAAGAAGGAAGCAAGTACAGACGGAATGAGGGAAGCAAAGAAAGATGGAAGGAAGGAAGGAAGGAAGAAAGGAAGAAAGGGAGGGAGGAAGGAAGGAAGGAAGGAATGAAGGAAGGAAGGAAAGAAGGAAGGAAGGAAGGAAGGAAGGAAGGAAGGAAGGAAGGAAGGAAGGAAGGAAGGAAGGAAGGAAGGAAGGAAGGAAGGAAGATAGGAAAGAAAGAAGGAAGGAATGAAGGAAGGGAGGAAGGAAGGGAGGAAGGAAAGGAGGAAAGTAAGGAGGAAGGGATGAAGAAAAGAAGGAAGGAAGGACGGAAGGAAGGAAGGAAGAAAGGAAGAACGCAAGGTAAGGAAGGAAGAAAAAGGGATGTGTTTAAAAAACTAAAGAAGTAAAGTAGGAAGAAAGGAAGGAAGGAAGGAAGGAAGATAGGAAAGAAAGAAGGAAGGAAGGAAGGAAGGGAGGAAGGAAGGGAGGAAGGAAAGGAGGAAAGTAAGGAGGAAGGGATGAAGAAAAGAAGGAAGGAAGGACGGAAGGAAGGAAGGAAGAAAGGAAGAACGCAAGGTAAGGAAGGAAGAAAAAGGGATGTGTTTAAAAAACTAAAGAAGTAAAGTAGGAAGAAAGGAAGGAAGGAAGGAAGGAAGGAAGGAAGAAAGGAAGGAAGGAAGGAAGGAATGGTGGAAGGAACATTTGAAAGATTTCATGGAATGAAGAAAGGAATGCAAGGAAGGAAAATAAGGAAGGAAGGAAAAGAAGGAAGGTAAGAAGGAAGGAAGGAAGGAATGAATGAAGAAAAGGAAGGAAGGGAAGGAAGGAAGAAAATGAAGAAAGGAAGGAAGTGAGGAAGGAAGGAAGAACAGAGCGAAGAAAAACAGGAAAGAAAGAAGGAAGAAAGCAAAGTAAGGAAGAAGGAAGGAAGAAAGAAGTGAAGGAAGGAAGAAAAAGGGGATGAGTTTAAGAAACTAAAGAAGAAAAGTAGGAAGAAAGGAAGGAAGGAGGCATGGAAGGAAGGAAGATAGGAAAGAAATAAGGAAGGAAGGAAAGAATGGTGGAAGGAAGAAAGGAAGGAACATTTTAAAGATTTCATGTATTTATAATGCAAATGGGATATTTAATCATTAAAAAAATGAACATATATTTTCACTCTCCTTTGTCCAATATAATTTATCCTTTATTTAGATTTATTTTAATCTTATCTTCAGAAACCAACAAATATGAATCGTGTGACCGTTAGTTCAAATCGGTAAAAAAGAAGGTGGACCTCGGGCCTCCGAACGCATCCTTCGGAACGGAAGTCTATTAAAGTTAAAGGTCGAAGGGCAAACAAAACAAGATGGCCTCCACAAATGTAAAAACACTTTCTCCTTTTTTTCCGCGTCATCATAATCTAAGGCTCCTTTTGTGAAAGAGTCTCCCACGGGTGAAAATAAATTAAACCTAGCACCGGATTTCAATGCGTTTTGTCGAGTCGACTTTCTTGTTTTGAACGCCGGTCCACTTTGACCTTTTCGTTTGCTGATTTTTAAATTAAAACTCCTCAAATCACCTCAACAAATAGACAACAAGTCATGCTTTCTGAACTAAAATCCCATTAGGTGTGATGGCAGGATTTTTTAGAAATGAAATTTTGATGAATAACCTCTTAAATCAATCTATGCATGAAGTACTGCACACCACCCCGCTCACTACATGATGGATTACTGTGGATATTACATTATTTTCATTTTTTCTTGAATGTACTGAAGGATTTTATACATTTGACTATAAAGGATTTTATACGATCGAATACAAATTGCACTTAATGCAAAATATATTCACTGACTGGGCTGTGGTGCGAGGTCAGGGCACCCTGTTGGAAAATGTTGTTTACAGGAACGGCGGGAACAGGACGTAAGGCTGATAAGATAATCAGCACATCCAGGCCCTGATGACGTAGAAACGCTCGGTGTTGTTTTGATTATTCCAGACATCGCGACGCCCAGGGGGGGCTTCCTTGACACGCCCATGGGAGGAGTCGGCACGCCATTATGCGGGGAGAAGATGGTGAATGGGAGGAAGCTAAAGGGCTCCAGAAAAAGGCTTCCCATGGACTCCAACGTCACTAATTCGGCCGTTTTCGATGGAGTACACTTAGTTAAATTGTTAGGGGATAATAAATCTACCCCCGTGTGAAAATGTCGGCTCTCTTAGGTTGTGTTTGGTTAATGGAGTCAGATAATTAATTAGAACAATTTGGTAAACGGTACATTTGATATTAATTCCCAACGGTACGGATTACTCTGGTTCAGATCCTACCACTCAGATAGCACATGTTGAGTTAGATATGGTGAAATGACATCTGAGCCCTTTAGTGTTACCTGTGGTGTTCCACAGGGTTCAGTACTTGGCCCTCTTCTTTTCAACATGTACATGCTACCATTAAAAACCAGCTCGGTGGCCTTGGGGTAGGGCGCCCACCCTGAGACTGGGAGGTTGCTGGTTTGAGCCTCAGCCAGTTTGTACCTAAGACTTACAACAATGGTACCCATTATCTCCCTGCTTGGCGCTCAGCATTATGGGTCGGAATTGGGGGGTGTTTGGAAACCTAATGACTCCCAGCGAGATGTTGCAACACATAAGTTGGGTTGAGCCAGGGGGCTGGGAATCCCCTCCTCTATCAATCTTCCAGGAAGGGTCAAAATGTAAGGGTGTTCTTCCCACCTCCCACTAGGGGGATATGGCTTTAGTGAACAAATGTTTCCATCTTTGCAATATTGCTAAAATTCACCCAATGCTGCCTTAGTCAGATGCAGAGATTATAATTCACGTGTTTGTTACCTGCCGTCTCGATTACTGTAATGCCCTACTCTCCGGTCTCCCGAAGTCCGAAATCAAGAGCCTTTAGCTGGTACAAAACGCTGCAGTGAGGCTTTTAACTAAGACAAGAACGTTTGATCACATGACCCCGATTTTAGCTAACCTGCATTGGCTCCCTGTTAGCTTAATATGTGATTCTCAGGTTCTGTTGGTCCCTGGTTGATTTTGCTTGATTATGCTTGTTTTAGGGGGTACAGGCCCGCCCACAATGAACTGCACTGGTTTGGCCGTGATCTTTTATCCCCAGTCGACTGTTGCAAAGAGCTGGGGCCAAGAAAGTAAATGAGTATCATGTGTCATTGCTCTTTGATTTCGATCTTTCCGCAAAGAATGAACAGCAATATGCGGCCACAATCCATTTCCCCCAATCTAGTTTCTATATTGCTGCAAGCAGGGACTGACTGAAGGTACTTTTGTCAGTAGATGTGCTGTTCTGGCCTACCTAAAATGAAATTCACAGTTGTGGCCGCAATCCATTATCCCTGGTCAACTTCTGCTGCAAGCAAGGACCAGCTATAAACACTTTTGTCGGGAGGTGTGCCGTTCTGGCTCGCCGAAAAAGAAACGCACGGTTACGGCTGCAATCCAGTATCCCAGGTCGACTATAGTTGAGAACAGGGGCTGAAAAAAATGTTTTTTTTTTCCCTTTTCAGGACGGTGAAGCGGTCCTTTGTTACCCACCTAAAATGAACTGCACAGTTTTGCCTGCCTGCCATTATCCTCGGTCGACTATTCCTGGCTGAGAGATCAAATTGGCATCATACAGCTGCGATCCATTATCCACGGTTGGCATATATTCCATATATACATATATATATTGAGATTCTTTTCAAATTGAGAAGCAATTCATTTCAATTTCCTTGGGGGTTCTGAGTGACTTCAGAGAGCAAGAAATCTATCTAAATCTCTATTTAGCCTCACGCTTACATCTTGCCCTGAAAACTTGATATTTTGCAAAATATGACTGTAGCGCTCGTGAGTAATGTTGCCTGTCAAATGTATTTAATTTAAGAGCTGCCAGACCGTAACGGATTACAACTCTTTTTCATTATCACAACTGTTGCCCCCAAGTGGCTTCTTTTTGCCTTTAACTGTGTATTCAAGTAGGCTTATATTGATTGTCTTTCTTATGCGCATTTCTTCATTTATTTACCTTTTACCTTCTGTTCTTTATTCCTTACTTCTTTCCTACCTTATTTACTTCCTTCCTTTCTTCTTTCATATTCTTCACTTTTTTTCACACTGTTTCCTCTCTCTCTCTCCCCCTCTCTCTCTTTCTCTCTCTCTCTCCCTCTCTCTCTTTTTTATTATTTTGTTTCCATGATCTTTCTTGTTTCTTCCAACATTTGTTTTTTGTTCATTTTCATATTTTCTTTCTTCCCTATGTTTCCTTCCTTCTTTTTCCTGATTTTCTCTTCCTTTTCTTTCTTCTTTCCGCATTTTTTTTCTCTTTCCTTTATTCCCTCTTTCTTTTAATATCCCTATATATTATTTTTATTTTAATCTCCCTTCTCGTCCTAATTTTCTCCTTCCTTCCTTTTTTCTGTTTCGTACCTTCTTTCCTCCCTTCCTTCCTTTCTTCTTTTTGCCCTTTCTTTCTTTCTCTCTTTCTTTCTTCCTTCTTTCCTATCTTTCTTCCTTCCTTCCTTCCTTCCTTTCTTCCTACTTCATTTTCTATTGTTATTTACACACATTCTATTTTTGCACCATTACTTTGCATCCCTTTTATCTCATTCATTTTTTTTCTAACTGTCGCTCACTGATTGGCATAAACGGCTGTCTGTCCAAGCAGGAGACTTGTTCGTTCAAGTTATTTCTTTCTTTTCTTTCTTTTAACTAAAATTGGTCGAACTTTAAGACAACTATATCGTAACTCTCAAATAAATTAAGAAAACATCATCCTTGATATTACCTTACTCCATAACACACATCAGAAAAAAATGGATGTTACACTCCTTCAATTCTGTTATTTTAATTGTGAGCTTTTGCACTCCATCCCTCGTTTCATCTCCTTTTCCATCTAAAGAAAGATAGTTGTCCTCTTTGTTTTCTTTCCCTCCCTCCTTTATTTTTCTGATTCCTTCCTCCCTTCCTTCCTTCCTTCCTTCCTTCCTTCCTTCCTTTCTTTCTTCCTTCCTTCCTTCCCTCCTTCCTTCATTCCTTTTCTCCTTCCTACTTTCCTTCCTTCCATCCATCCTTTCTCTCTTCCTTCCTTCCTTCCACCCTTCTTTCCTTCATTCCTTCCTTCCTTCATTCATTTCTTCCTTCCTTCCTTCCTTCAACCTTTCTTCTTACTTTCCTTCCATCTTTCCTTTCTTCCTTCCTTCCTCCCTTCCTTCTTCCCTTCCTTCCTTTCTTCCTTCTTTCCTCCCTTCCTTCTTTCCTCCCTTCTTTCTTTCCTACATACCTTCCTTCCTTTCTTCATTCCATGAAATCTTTAAAATGTTCTTTCCACCATTCCTTCCTTCCTTCCTTCCTTCCTTCCTTCCTTCCTTCCTTCCTTCCTTCCTTTCATCCTTCCTTCCCTCCTTCCTTCCTTCCTTTTCTCCTTCCTTCTTTCCTTCCTTCCATCCATCCTTCCTTTCTTTCTTCCTTCCTTCCTTCCACCCTTCTTTTCTTCATTCCTTCCTCCCTTCATTCATTTTTTCCTTCCTTCCTTCCTTCAACCCTTTCTTCTTACTTTCCTTCCATCCTTCCTTTCTTCCTTCCTTCCTCCCTTTCTTCTTTCCTTCCTTCCTTTCTTCCTTCTTTCCTCCCTTCCTTCTTTCCTCCATTCCTTCTTTCCTACACACCTTCCTTCCTTTCTTCATTCCATGAAATCTTTAAAATGTTCCTTCCACCATTCCTTCCTTCCTTCCTTCATTTCTTCCTTCCATCTTTTCTTCCTTCCTTCGTTCCTTCCTTGCTTCCTTCCTTCCTTCTTTTCTACCTTCCTTTCTTCCTACTTTCCCTCGTTCTTTTCTTCCTTCCTTCCCTCAACACAAACTTCCTTCCTTCCTTTCCTCCCTTCTTCTTTTCTTTCTTCCTTTCTCCAGCCCTTCCTTCTTACCTTCCTTCCTTTCTTCCTTCCTCATTTCATTCCTTCCTTTTGTACTTCCTCTCTTATTTCCCCTTCCTCTTTTTTCTTCCTTCTTCCCTTTCTGAGACTGGATTTCAAAACTATCTTACACTTATTTGTTTCTTTATTTTCTTTCTTTTAACTATAATTGGTCTCACTTTAAGACAACTTTGTCTTATTTCTCAAATAAAATAAGGAAACATCTTCCTTAATATGACCTTATCCAATAATAGTCTTCATGTAGATCAGAAAAAAATGGATGTTACATTTTTTATTTTTGAACTTTTGCACTCTACCCCTTGTTTCATCTCCTTTTTCAGCTAAAGTGGATGCAAGCTTTCAAATAGCTTATTCTCCAAAGCAAAGACAATCCAACAGAAAGACATTCGTCCTTTTTCTTTTTCTTTTTTTTCCTTCCCTCCTATCGCGGTGCCAGCTTCAGTGCCCTCAGCCATTGGCACCAGGCAACGGTGACAAGCTATTCATTTTCCTGACGAGCTGTCGCTTCCAGGAAGACAGGTGACTTCCCCCCAAGGTTATTTATGGCGTTGTTGATCTCTCATTCGCCATGCCGTCCCTCCTCTGTCCCTTCCCGGCCCGCTAGCAATTTTCCACCACGATTGTTGTCGATTTGCCTCCGGTTTAGATCCTTCTGTTGGTCGTTAGCTGGATTTGATCAAGCTAGCAAGAGCGGTGGGGTGATTAAATACTGTCTACCGACAGTGTTTTCCACGCCGAATGATGCATCGGAATGAAAGGGGCTTCGCTGGAATTGTCTTTTGTCATATATTTATCATGTATAAGGCGCACCGGACTATAAGGCGCATGGAGTTAAAGCGATGGTGAGAGGAACCACATTTTTTTGTGTACAGTCTTTGCACGTTTTACACATTTAGGGTATATAGTAGGTGCGGAGGTTCAGGGTTAAAGTCCAGCTATTGCAGCCTCCTTGTGTGGAGTTTGCATGTTCTCCCCGTGCCTGCCTGGGTTTCCTCCCATATTCCCAAAAAAACATGCGTGCCAGGTTAATTGGCAGTGTCTGTGTGCCCTTCGACTGTATGTTAAAGAGTCCAGGGTGTCCCCTGCCCACTGCCCAAAGATGGCTGGGATGGGCTCCAGCACCCCGCGACCCTACTCATGATAAGCAGTACAGATAATGGATGGGTATTAAAGTATTTTATACATTTGACCATAAAAGATTGTATACGATTGACTAGAAAGTACATGTATTCAGTTTAATGCAATAAAGATATTTACTGACTGTGCTTTAATTCAATGTGCAATAGAAGGTCAGGGCAGGCTGTGTTGAATGCATCAGACGTACTTCTGATAACAGAATGCCTGTGCGTGCTGACGCAGAAGGCCAGATGCAGAAGGTCAGACGTCGGGGCGTTGCTGGTATGCGAAGATTGTGGAGCCCAGCCGACACTTCATCATGCGAGAAGAGAACCAGTAAGAGAAAGCTAACGTTAACTGCAGAGGACACATAGCCAAAGGGGGAAGAGTAGGATGTCTTTGCCTTGTTTGTGAAATGTATAAATGATCCCGTGCAACTTGGATGGTGGCGGTCTCCGATTGGGTACACTTAGGTCTGCTGTTAGGAATAATAAATATCTGCCCCTATGTGGTCTGTCTGGTCATTCCTCTCTCAGAAAACGAGCGTGCATAATTGTTGGATGAATGCGGGTCGTGTTTGGTTAGATAACTAATTCGAACAATTTGGTAAAAAGTAAATTTTGACAGAAAAATCCCAACAGTATATAATAATGCAATGATTGATCATTCCAAAATCTGTGGTTTGTGCAGCCCTTTGAGACTCCTTGTGATTAAGGGTGTCACAAATTAACATGACTTGACTTGACTTTGCTCATGCTAACGTTTTTTAGTTTTTCCTTGCCCTTTGTAGATTTTAGATCAGGGGATGGTGTCATAATTTGTCTATGGTTTGCAATAATCTGTTGCCTGTGCAGCCCTTTGAGACTCTTTGTGATCAAGGGTGTCACAAATAAACATGACTTGTCTTAAACATGACTTATTTTTATCTTTTATGACACATTCTGTTTCATACTGCTTATATGAGGTATACATATATTTATGTTAAGTTTATTCCATGTTTCATTTTGGACACCAGCAAAGGAGAATCCAAAGGATGCCAATTAGTTATTTTGACTATCATACCTCGTTGTTTTTCATTGTTTTGACTATTATGCTTATTTAATCATAGTCACTATTGGCCAATCATGTTGCTGTATTTTGATGACCTCACCCTTTAGGATAGATCTGATTTTGTAAAGAGATTTAATAAAGGGATAGTGCTCAGGGGAGGACTTTAAGAACAGGTTGGAATTTCTTGTCTGGAGTTTGGGCTCTTTCCTGTTCTCCCTGCAAGTTCAAAGTCCATTCACACCTTGAATGAATGAATGGATGAATGGAAAGTTTATTTCGAACATTAAAATCAAAACAGGACCAAAACAATGACTTAACAACAAAAATAATGTTAACATAACATGTTCGAAAAGGGGTAGTAAGAAGTAGAGGATTATTTTCCCTACCCATTCATCTTCCTTATTAATTACATTCAATAGATAGCACCTCTTTTGTGTCTAATATAACAAAGTCTTACAGATATACACATTACATAGGTCAGATTTCAATAATTATAGTACCGTATTTTCCGCACTATAAGGCGCACCTAAAAGTCTTTTTTTTTTTTTTTTTCAAAAGCTGACCATGCACCTTATCATACAGTGCGCCTTATATATGGCTCAATATTAAATCGCAAGGTCTCGCAACTTACGCAACAGCCGCCGACTCGATTTCCCCCCGAACGTGGAGTAGTCCGCGGTGTATGCTGGGATTTATATTCCGGCGTTTCATTGGCTAACCAATGTGTCAATCATCATTTGAATCGATCGCTATTGGCTAAAGTTATTCGGAGCCTCGGATAGGCTAGAGGGCCGAAACAAACCCTGCAATTGGCCGAAAAAGATGTGTCAATCATCCGTTAAATCGATCGCTATTGGCTGAAGTTATTCAAAGCCTCGGATTGGCTAGAGGGCCAAAACAAACCCTGCAATTGGCCGAAAAAGATGACTGAATAGCAAGCTTGCTAAACTACGCCATAAAGAAACATGTTTCATTAGTCTGTATTTGTAAATAATTTACTCTCCTGGATTTACTACACTCACGGGTGTAAGAAGACCATGATTGCGTATCATTATTGAACGTGAGAACTTAGGTGAGCTATGCGGCTTTGTATTTTCCCGGTATCTTGTTTTAGAAAGATCTTGATGTTGCTGTGATGAGATGAGTGAATTAAACTCAATTCCAAGTGTTTATTGTCATATGCACAGTAAAGTTGCGAGCGAAAAAGAAAATAGAAACTAAGGAATGGTTGGCATTTCTTGAATCCCAAGACTTTAACCTTCCGAATGATATTTGAAACGATGCATTTGAGTGACATCGTACGGACACCGCATCCGCACGATGTCTACGACACGTATTTGCTTCTTTGCAAGCTTTGGGAATGTTAGTTTGACTGAATCATCTGACTGTTTTGTCGACGTTCCCATTGTAGCGCCTTATAATCCGGTGCGACTTATCTATGGAAGATATAGGACCAAAAACTATTTTTGGGGGGTGCGCCCTATAACCCGGTGCGCCCTATAGTGCGGAAAATACGGTAATAATAGTCAGACATTTTATACACTAATGATAATAACAACAATAGCAATAATAACAGGTGTGATATAATAATAGTAACAATAACAACAAGGTTAACTATAGTTGTAAACACAGTATTTCCAATCTCTAGACTCACTCATACGCCATTTTCTTCATCTCTGTATTCTGCCAGCAATGTTTTTTTTTTTATTCACATTCGAACAAGTGAATAGTTGAACATTGTTTGATCTCGTCTTGTATATTGTTTCTAAGTTTGACTCCACACACAGACACACACATACGTTTCCTGGTGGTTCTCACCTTTAAGATTTTGAATTTACTACAACCCCTTAAATTATAACTTCCCTCTTTCCGAGTGAATCATTTAGGGATGTTTTCTGGCACTGTGTATTTTCAATAGTTTGGACTGCAGGAATAAAATACGGTAAATTCCGGACTATAAGCCGCTACTTTTTTCCCAAATGTTCAGCCCTGCGGCTTATTCAGTGAAGCGGCCAATTTATGGATTTTTTCTAACGTTCCGATAATGAGGAAGACGCCATTGGTGGCGTTAGTTATGAAGAGGGAGTTGAGGACGATTTTCCATGTATTTTACAAATATGGGATGCTTTTTTTAACAGGCACATTTGATACGTTGCGAGCATGATCCTACTAGCATGTTGGTACCTTTCAAAGGTACGGTTTGGGATGAAAGTTATATTATTATTATTAAAGCTTTGAAAACTCTCTCGATGTACCTTCTTTCTTCGTAAATATGTGTAACCATGTATAATATGTATTTGCAACTGTATATTTTTGTAGTGTATTTATTTTAGAGATTTATTCTGTTATGTGTTCTACGGGCGGATCAAAAAGAAGGGGCGGAGCAACCGCGGGCTGATGGGAATTGGGGTAAAGCTGAGTTACCGGTAGATTTGTCTGTTGTCGCAGCGGACAATAGTGAATATATATTTTTCCCACCCTTAACTTTGGAAATATACATTTTGTTTCCTTGGATTATTTTCAACGGGACTTGGACTTTATAAGTCTGCATCATACTTTAATTACGGGTATCATTGTGGTTCCAGAAATGTGTACTTTCTAAGTAGTTACAACTTTCGAACTAGAATGCTGTTTAATTGATGTTGAAAATGTCAGGAAAAAATGATAAAACGTCATATCGTCACGTCATATTGTCAGATATAAAAAAATTGTGAATATGCTTGATGGCTGTTGAGATTGTCGTGTTTGTTTTGCTGCTGTTGGTGTCGGTGGATTTGTTCAGACCGAGGACAATCGACTTTGGCCTGGACGGATCTATTGACACTAACAAAGATGTTATATAATGAAATTGTGAATATGCTTGATTGCTAATGAGATTTTCGAGAAGGTTTGTTCAAACCTCACTTTGTGTTTGCTGTTAAAAACGTAATATTGGAATATAATATTGTGAATGTGCTTAATTGCTGTTGAGATTGTCATGATTGTTTTCTGTTTTTAGTGTCAATAAATTTGTTCAAACCAAAAAAAAAAAGAATGCTGCTTGGGAGGGTGGGATGGCAGAGCTATGCCCTTGCACAATAGTATTGCCTTTTACACGCTGGTTAACTACTGTTAAAAGAAAATAACTCTGAAATTGTTTAATTGATGTTGAAAATGTCAGGAAAAAATGTTAAAACGTCATATCGTCACGTCATATTGTCAAATATAAAAAAATTGTGAATATGCTTGATGGCTGTGTTTTGCTGCTGTTGGTGTCAGTGGATTTGTTCAGACCGAGGACAATCGACTTTGGCCTGGACGGATCTATTGACACTAACAAAGATGTTATATAATGAAATTGTGAATATGTTTGATTTTCGAGAAGGTTTGTTCAAACCTCACTTTGTGTTTGCTGTTAAAAACGTAATATTGGAATATAATATTGTGAATGTGCTTAATTGCTGTTGAGATTGTCATGATTGTTTTCTGTTTTTAGTGTCAATAAATTTGTTCAAACCAAAAAAAAAAGAATGCTGCTTGGGAGGGTGGGATGGCAGAGCTATGCCCTTGCACAATAGTATTGCCTTTTACACGCTGGTTAACTACTGTACCAGCTCAGTAGCCTAGATGGTAAGGCGCCCGCTTTGAGACTGGGAGGTTCGGGTTCGCGCCCCGGCCGAGTCATTCCTAAGACTTAAAAAGTGGTCGGCGGCGCCCTCTGTTGGCTGCGGCTGCATCGGCTCGCTACAACGGGTCAGGTGCAATCGACATTTCGTTCTGTGTACATTGTTACACAGAATGACAATACAAGGAAATTATTATTATTATTATTATTAAAAGAAAATAACTCTGAAATTGTTTAATTGATGTTGAAAATGTCAGGAAAAAATGTTAAAACGTCATATCGTCACGTCATATTGTCAAATATAAAAAAAAAATGTGAATATGCTTGATGGCTGTGTTTTGCTGCTGTTGGTGTCAGTGGATTTGTTCAGACCGAGGACAATCGACTTTGGCCTGGACGGATCTATTGACACTAACAAAGATGTTATATAATGAAATTGTGAATATGTTTGATTTTCGAGAAGGTTTGTTCAAACCTCACTTTGTGTTTGCTGTTAAAAACGTAATATTGGAATATAATATTGTGAATGTGCTTAATTGCTGTTGAGATTGTCATGATTGTTTTCTGTTTTTAGTGTCAATAAATTTGTTCAAACCAAAAAAAACCATAATATTGTGAATATGCTTGATTGCTGTTGTGTTGGTCATACTTGTTTTCTGTTGTTGGTGTCGGGGGATTTGTTCAGGCCAATCAACTTTGGCCTGGACAAATCTATTGACACTAACAAAGATGTCATATAATGAAATTGTGAATATGCTTGATTGCTAATAGGATTTTCGAGAGGGGTTGTTCAAATCCTCACTTGTTTGCTGGTAATAACATCATATTGTAACATAATATTGTGAATGTGCTTGATTGCTGTTGTGATTGTCATGATTGTTTTTTTTTTGTTATTAGTGTCAATAAATTTGTTCAAACCAAAAAAAACTTTGTGCACTACCTATGAAATTACAATCGCAGCAAGGCTTTAGGGCTAGGACCTTAGCTTGGCCTTTTGGCTGAGAGTAAGTGTCCCGGCTCCTAGGCTTTGTAGCGTATTATGAACTGACCGATTACGGATAATGGATAATGATTAATGAAGACAGCTAAATAACCCTTAAAAACCCCAAAACCCCCCACAATTTTGTCTGGGTCATACTTGTGATTGTGCCACAAGTATCAATACGGACAAATGCGGCTTGTACAAGGGTGCGGCTTGTGTAAGTACAAATGTGGCAAAACACCTAAAAAGTGGTGGGTGCGGCTTATAATCGGATGCGCTCTATAGTCCGGAATTTACGGTAGTAGTATGATCCCGATATCCTACCCTGTGTATGGTTCTAATTGCACGTTTTTGGAGGATAAAAAGAGGTTTTAGTAAACTTTTGTAAATATTGCCCTGGACTTCTGCACAATATGTTAAGTAGGGCAGAACTAGAGAACAATATAATAAATACAACGCATTATAACCTTCTCATCTTATTTTTAGTAAAAGCAAAATGTCTCAAAACTAGATCATTTCCTGAAAATAAGCTACATTAAATGCCTAGGGGTAAGAATTATTTTTGGCCAGTGTGAATCTTAAGGAATGTCTCTCTCACTTTTCGTCCGCTTTCTTTAATACCTGCTGAGTCTTGATTCCACAGCGGCGACGAGGAACGCCTTTGGTCGGGATGGGGAGCCCCAAAACCCATAGCTCAACTTTTCCGGCGTTTCTTCTCTCTGAAAGAACCTTAAAAAACACCCTATTACCACCGAGCGCTCCATTTCACTGACATTTGATATGCTTGCCCGTCTGAGCTAAGCATCCTGGATGATGTGTGCATAAAGTTCTCCTTCTGAGATGCTTCAGAAGTGCTTAAAAGAGGGAGATGCAAAGAACGGCTTAAGGAGCAGGCAAATAGAAGCCGCTCACGGAGTATTGGCTGTTAATCATGTTGAGGACCCGTCAAAGCGCACCCGAGCAGGTTAAATCACGTTAATCGTACATGCGTATGAGAGTTGGAATGAGTATGTCTGCAAAAGTGGCGGACAAAGTCAGACATTTGCTTCTCGGACTGTGCTGATCAAGCGTCCCGATGCGAGGAATCAAAGAGTACTTTGCAGGGATAATTTAAGAAGCGAGTGATAAAAGGGGAAAAAAGGGTGCAAAAAATGTGTCTTTGCTGTTAAGGTTTAATTATTAAAATGTACTGTTTACCAAATCGTTCGAATTAGTTATCTGACTCCATTAACCAAATACAACTTACAGTCACCTAACATTGCTCGCTCGTTTCTTGATGGAAAAGATGGACAAGATACCGGCATTTCCACATGGGGGTAGATATATCTCTTAAACAATTTAACTAAGTAAACTCAATCGAATATGGCTGAATTAGCCGAATTAGTGTCGCTCGAGTCTCTGCCTAGCTACCTAAACACGGCTAATTGTGTGTGGTTTCGTGTATTTGTTGTAAAAGCCGTTCGATGCCGCTAGCTAAAGTATGTTGTTATTGTCAGAAGGTAGCTCTTTCACTTTCATTAAAATGAACAGAGACCATTTTTTTAACTGTTGTTTCCCAAAACGCTTCACAAACACTCATCAAATATCACATTTTCACTGTTTTTGTTTTTAATATGTAACCGGTAGTCTTGACAAGCGAAATAAGCTGCGATGGCTGCATGTGGTTGAGAGCGGTTAATACAATCATACTGAATGGTTAGATAGATAGATAGATAGATAGATAGATAGATAGATAGATAGATAGATAGATAGATAGATAGATAGATAGATAGATAGATAGATAGATAGATAGATAGATAGATAGATAGATAGATAGATAGATAGATAGATAGATAGATAGATAGATAGATAGATAGATAGAGAGATAGATAGATAGAGAGATAGATAGATAGATAGATAGATAGATAGAGAGAGAGAGAGAGAGATAGATAGATAGATAGATAGATAGATAGATAGATAGATAGATAGATAGATAGATAGATAGATAGATAGATAGATAGATAGATAGATAGATAGATAGATAGATAGATAGATAGATAGATAGATAGATAGATAGATAGATAGATAGATAGATAGATAGATAGATAGATAGATAGATAGATAGATAGATAGATAGATAGATACTTTATTCATCCCCGATGGGAAATTCACATTTCCAGCAGCATCCCTGAGCTGAGAACAGTACAATAATAAAGCCAAAAGAATACAATATACAAATACCCAGTGTGACGTGCAAATGCCCACTGTAGCGTGTTATATAGAGTAACTAAATAGTGCTTCACAGAATACCTATTGCAGTAAGATTCGGTAATATCCAATGTAGGTGGTGTGGTTTAATGTGGGCCTTTACTCTGCCGGGTGGAGTTAAAGAGCCTCATGGCATGAGGAAGAAAAGATCTCTTCAGTCTGTCCGTAGTACAAGACAGTGACAGCAGTCTGTCGCTGAAACTGCTCTTCTGTCTGGAGATAATGCTGTGTAGTGGATGCGACGGATTGTCCATGATTGACCTCAGCTTTCTCAGTGCTCGTCTCTCAACTACTGTTGTTAGGCTGTCCAGCTCTTTGCCCACAACAGAGCTCGCTTTCCTAGCCAGTTTATTGAGACGAGAGGCATCCTTCTTCTTGACGCTGCCTCCCCAACACGCTGCCGCATAGAAGAGGGCGCTTGCCACTACTGTCTCATAGAATATTTTCAGGAGCTTTTTACAGATGTTGAAGGAGGCCAGCCTTCTGAGGAAGTAAAGTCGGCTTTGCCCTTTCCTACATAGAGCTTCTGTGTTGGCAGTCCAGTCCAGTTTGTTGTCCAGCTGCACAGGTATTTGTAGGTCTGGACAAATTCTACACATTCTCCCTTGATGGTTACAGGAACCGGGTGAGTTCTGGTTCTCCTGAAGTCCACCACCATCTCTCTGGTCTTGGTGGTGTTTAGGTGCAGGTGGTTTGCGTCGCTCCATCGGACAAAGTCCTGAATCAATTTCCTGTACTCCGCCTCCTGCCCGTTTCTGATACATCCCACGATCGCAGTGTCGTCGGCAAACTTTTGCACATGGCAGGACTCAGAGTTGTACTTAAAGTCCGATGTACATAGAGTGAATAGGAACGGGGAGAGAACGGTCCCCTGCGGAGATCGCCGCAGTCCTATACAACATATTTTAAAGTTTTTTTATTTTTTTTTGTCATAACATGAATTTCAGTCTCTCTCTCTCTACCCTTATTCTACATGGTGTGCTGTATACAGGGGGGGTATACTGTATACCTGTATACGTTTTTTAAGCATTTTCGAAGGGGCGCCGCTACTTCGCGGATTTTCAGTTTTCGCGGGTGGTCTTGTTCACCATTAACTGCGAAAACCGAGGGATTACTGTATATCCCAATTTGCATGCGTGGAAATCAGTATGAAATATAAAAAATAAGCTTTTTATTCGACCAATTGGGCTTTTCTTACGATTTCATTAAAAGTATATGTAAAAAATTAGCACAATTGTTTACCGTTTGTTAGTAAAGACAATCTTAGCTGTTTTAATGAGTTTTCCCTTATTATTTTTACAACTATAACAAGATGAACTATTTTAAAACAATAAAAAAGAAATACTTTATTTAAAATCTGGATATAAAAGGCATAATGACCCAGTGTTTCCGAGCTTGGGGATGCATTCTACTTTGGTGAAGTTATTGGGGCCATGGTTTGCTGAAAAACCACCAGCGAGCCATTAGATAGTGCCAAAGAGCCACACTCAGTTCCAGAGAAGATGTTTATGGATTTTGTTGGTATTCATTGGGGGTGACCCAAAACTTAAAGACAACCGCAGATGTCTAAAATATAACCGTGCAGACTTTCAAGAAAATTGGATCTGTCGTTTCGGAGCCTATGAGTCACATACAAACACCCCTCAGAATCTGTTTTCATGAAGTTGTTTGTAATAAGATAATTCAACTCATACTTAATATATGCCGAATTGTCTTTCACCTGAACAGGAAAGGGAAAGTGTGTGTTATTTGATTTTGCTGGTTGGGCTTTCCAATCCTCGTTTGACCGTCAACTCCCAGAGAAATGGGCGTCGCCTCGTATGTACGGTACGGCGCTGGAGCATCTGCTGAGGGCTTTTGCGTTCAAAAGATTCAATTAAAAAATAATTACCGAAAGATTAGTGGTAGTCCGCTACCACTGCAATGTTTGAATAGATGTTTCCTTTTCATCTGCCGTAATAATAGAATGCTTTTTAATTAAAGGGGGGGGGCAGATGAAGAAAAAATGGAGTAAGAAGAAGAAAAAAGGCGGGCCTGCCTCAGCACACACTGTCTTGCAGACGTTTGTTTGATGTGAAGCGAAATGAAATATATTTTTTTGATCTAACAAATTAATTTTCACCCCCATTCCATAGCACTTCCCTTCCCCTCGCTGCTTTTTTTTTCCTGGAGGAGATAAAGACAGTTTAATTTAGATACCGACGGGGAGGGAGTGCGCACATACACATGCGCACATTCCTTTGGTCAAACTTGATGAGCATCAGTCCAGTGAAAGCATTTTTTGAAAGGATAATAGTACAGTGTTTCCTCATATATTGTCCCTAAAATGTCTTTGTCATGATTACTGATGTGATTCATCTCATTTGGCACCGAGCGCCGCGGATTCTGATTGGCTCCGTGTCCCGATTTAAACCCAGTCCTGTTAATCTCCTGTTGTCAGTCTGTCTGCGAACCTCAGTGTATGCTAGGCAAGCCTTTTTCGACCCTGACTCCCACCTGTCCCGTTTTTGCTCCCGTTTGTCTCCGGCTACGACCTGACCACGTCTGCTCTCCCGTCCTGGCTTATAACCTCTTTTTGTGAAATATTGAGATCCTGGCAAAACCCATTCTGTTCTGGGAGAGTGGAATGTCTTTATGGTGTGGCTGGTAAGTCAGGAAAACTAAAAACGCGAAGTCAACCTTTTTTGGCAGTTTTCACTGTGATGTATTGAACAGGTTATGATTACTGATATTAATCACCAGTGCCGCTCATTTGGCGCCAACCGCTGCGGGCTCTGATTGCCTCCCTGTCCCTATTTAAACCCAGTTATGTCACTCCCCTTTTGTCAGTCCGTCTGCGAACCTCTGATGATAGAAGGCAAGCCTGACTGACTCCCACCTGTCCCCTTTTTTGCTCCCGTCTGTCTCTGGCTACGACCCGTTTTGATCCTGACCACGTCTGATCTACAGTCCCGGCTTACGACCACTTGTTGTCCTCGACTACGTCTACTCTTCCGTTCTGGCTTACGACTCGTTTCCAACCCTGACCACGCTTTGCTCTCCCAGTCCCGGGTACCGACCCGTTTTTCCGTCCCTGACACCACCATCGCTCGCGACGAAGATCCACTTCCGTGTTCGGATCACAATCAGAGTACGAGTGTGACTTGCTTCCCGCGTCCAGCGAACACTGGATGGTGGGCACAGCCCTTTCTCTCACTATCTCAATAAACTTGTGAGAAACGTTATGCGATTGGGTCTACCCTTTGTTCTGGACATGACAGTCTTGAGTTCAAGGATAAAGTGTCTTAGGCCACAGATCTGTTGCCAATCTTTCTAGCATTTTTATTGTATTTGTTGGAATATTGAAATGTGTCACTAAATAAATAGTCATGTCTTCATTCATCTCGTAATCATTAATTCACGTTTACATGTATTTACCGTATTTTCCGCACTATAAGGCGCACCTAAAAGTCTTATTTTTTTTCAAAAGCTGACCATGCGCCTTATAACACAGTGCGCCTTATATATGGCTCAATATTAAATTCGCAAGGTCTCGCAACTACGAGAAACAGCCGCCGACTCCATTTTTCGCGCTGTGCATACTGGGAAATATTAAACGATTGGTAGTTGCCGGGGCTCGTGTTGTATTTGTTTACTAAGTGGCAAAATGGCTACCCCATTAAACTGCTTAATTCATATTCAACAAATACAGTATTTGTCTGAATCCAGGGTTATGACTGGTGAAGATGTAAAGCACAATTTACCTTAAACAAACTCAGAATTATTCAGAATGTCACGTTTGAGAGAGAGAGAGAGCGAGAGAAAGAGAGAGAGAGAGCGAGCGAGATTCTCTTTCATACGTGCATTTGTAAAAAAAAATGGCTCCTGTTAAGAGACACGCGTACAACGCCGAGTTTAAACTCAAAGCGATCAGTCACGCAGCACAACACGGCAATAGAGCGGCAGCGAAAGAGTTAAACTTAAATGAATCGATGGTACGGAAGTGGAGAAAGGATGAAGATAAGCTCCGCCAAGTAAGGAAAACTCAACAAAGTTTCCGTGGCAATAAAGCAAGATGGCCAGAGTTAGAGGAGACACTTGATCAGTGGGTTGTTCAACAAAGAGCGGCAAGCAGAAGTGTCAGTACGATAACTATACGTATGAAGGCAACAGCGCTGGCACAGGACAACAACACCGGACGTGGACACGGCAGAAGAAGAATTCGAGGGATTCGTCGATGAGGAGCTTATAGAGTGATCTTTGTTTTTCTTTTGTGTGTTTACGTTTTACATTTTACAGTTATTATGTTATTGCTTTGCACTCGTTGTTTTTGCACATTACGAGTGTCACTTTATTGCGATTGCACTAACGTTTCATTTAAAATAACAGTATCAGACGTTTTTTTCTTTGCGTGTTGACTAAATGGACAAAAAATAAAATGATATGTCGATGTTGTTCAAAGATGTTAAAGATGTGTCACGAAAATGCTTTACCTCAGAGAAAATAATAAAACGGCTGTTTATTTATTTTGGGAGTGAATGGAGTTGTGGAAAGCTTGTTTGTTAATAAAGTTAGACCTTTTTGAATGTTTTGTTGACATTCCCTTGAGCGTGGCAACATCTAGAGGTTGCATAACGTAACTACATTCTCTACTGTTGTCAAGTCGTCACATTTATTTACCGTAAATAGCCCTTAATCCCAAAAATGTCTCGAAGGACTGCACAGGATTACAATTACAAAATTGCACAATTACCTGATCTTAAACCAGCATGCACTTATAGCGCCTTATAATGGGGTGCGTCTTATGTATGGCATAAGTTTTAAAATATATCATTCATTGAAGGTGCGCCTTATAACATGGTGCGCCATATAGTGCGGAAAATACGGTATTAGTATTTGGTAGTGAAACCCCATTTAAGCTGTCTTAGGGTTAAGTGGAAATTTTCCCCTACCTCTGTACTTTAGGTTTTGTTTACTTGCCCTCCAAGCAATGTTCCCTCTAATTTTCCACGGGTCTGAGCGTTCACACAAAGTCGGTGAGCAACGCTTGAAACAACAGTGAGCAACGGCAATCCCAAGTGTGGCAACTGAGTCATTATCAAACATGTCCAAAACTTGACATCAAGTTAGATTTTGCTGAGTTTCCGGCAATGCAAAAAAAAAAAAAAAAAATCACTTCTTTATGAATTGACTGATGTATTATTGCAAACGTCATTTGTTTTTACAACAATCTTTTCACAAGATTTTCTTTTTTTTTTTTCCTGGTATCTTTTGTCGCATACTACTAACATTTTGGGGGGCTTATTTAGTCAGTTGCACGATACAGAACTGTATTTAATCACATTTTTTTTAGTGGAAGTACAATGTTGGCAACAAGATTGACTTGGTATAATTAGAAATTATTTGAATGCAACACAAACTTTTTCTTCTTTTTCCCTGGTTTTTTCCATTTTTTTTAATCCCTTTAAAAAAATAAATCGTTGTGTTATTTTTCCTAGCTGTTACTTTTTTTTTGTTCTCTATGTGCTTTTTTCCTCTAAATCTTTCTTTCCTTTTTTTCTGGCTTTTTTCTGAAATGCTCCTTCTTTTTTCTCTTCCTTTTGTTTATTTTTCTCAGCTGTACACTACTTTTTCATTTTGGTGTTTTTTTTTCTTTTTTGTTCTATTCCCCCTTCCTTTAAGTCATTTTTTTGCATAATTTTACACGATATTTGGTCATATAGGGATGAAAGAAGCAAAACGAACCTGAAGAGCCGTTTAAGACCCGAAAGAGCCGGTTCCTTTTAGTGAGCCGAGCCGAAGAAGCCTGTTCTCAAAAAACTTTAAAAACTCACACACGCAGTTTAGAGGGAACATTGCGCTGGATAGATTTTCTTGTGCGCTGAGAATGTGCAGGCAGTGCGCGATTGCGCACGCACGCAGCTTAGAGGGAACACTGCCTCCAAGTAAAATAGGAACTGTCAGCCATTTTGAACCCAAACTTTTAAATCCTACAACCTATTTTCCTGTAGCTAAGTTGATACATAGAAAGCTGGTGGACATTCCAAATGGACAAGTGTGATATGATATGATGTTGAACATGTGGTCAAAGCATTGGAGTTTGTAAAGACTTTGGATGAGGTCGACGTAGCCACCTGGTATGGACGTTATGAATGTTTTAGCAGCAATAAAGGTGTGATTTTGTGGGGGTAGAACTTAGTTTTGGTTTGAGAGATGGTGTGATAAACTGTCATTTCAATCTTAAAAATGAGTCAGATTGAGAAGATAAAGTCCGTCTTCTATGATTAGTGAGAAACCGGAGGTGGTAAGGTTCAGCCATTAAGACCTTTTAGCACATCAGATGGTTTGATGGAACACAAAGCCATTGGGAGTTTAGTGCCTGAGATTATCCATCTAAAATTGCCAAGACTGTTCGCCAAACAGAATTGGTACTTCTTTGTATCTTTAACTCAACATAAATATCTATCTACCCTGGTCATATCCCTCGAGAGGGGTGACCGACAGCCAGGGTTGGGTAGGGTAACTTTAACTAGATTACTTTCATTTACTTTTGGATTACTCCAATACCAAATATGCTAATAAAAGAAAAAAGAAACTCAATATGAATAAAATGATGACTCACAACACATGGTAAGCTTTCTCTCCTGGCTTTGATCTCTTTGATCTCCGGCAAAACTAACATAAAATGCGACAGAAACAAAATGAAAATAAATCCAAACAGCTTGCCAACATCATTTTTGCCGTCCCATGTATTCCGTTACTCCCCAAGCCTGCACAAAATTGAGTCATTTTATTCATATTTAGTTTATTTTGTCTTTTATTAGCATATTTGGTATTGGAGTATTCCAAAAGTAATTGAAAGTAATCCAGTTAAAGTAACCCTACCCAACCCTGCCGACAGCAAGACAAACAAATACAAAAAAAAAAAGAAAATAGAAAGGAAAAAAGGAGCAAAAAACACACACCAACGTTTTTGGGGGGACCATGATAGACCCAAATGCCCAAACACCCAAACAAGTTGGGTTCCTCCGCACCCAAGTTGGTCATGCTTTCGTCCCTCCAGATGAAACGGGACACAATAAGGCGGCCAAGTCACACGGGTCGGGGTGACACAACACACTCTTCTGTTCAACAGCAGGGCCCGACAGCTTTCACTGGTTTACCCCTGCCGCATCATACGGATGCCCTGCCCATCCCTTAGAAAACATGTCTAAAAAATGTCTAACATGTTTGCCATTTCAGACAGCAAGGCAAACATAAATATATAGTGTATTAACCACTTTGTTGTCTCGCTTCAGCTCTACTCATTGTTGTCCAGGTCATGTAACCATTTATGATGGCAACTAACACAGAGTCAGATCGCGTTTAGGAAGACAAGCACAAATTTAATGAAAACAAGAATGAGCGCTGCATCATAGGCCTTATATTTCTAGATGACTGTGCCAAGGCACCTAATTAACTATGCTGTGGAGAAAATGGACATATTTAATCTCAGATACGAAAATATGTCTTTCTGTTTTTGTTATCTGTGTTTTTTACAGTGTTGGACCAAATTGCATTTGCTTGTTATTGTTCCTTGAGGATTAAAGGCAGAGGTGGGCAGGTTTTCGAGGGCTGCATGTCCAGGATGCTTCCGATGACATTTTGTGAGCCATACGGTGGAGAATTGGCCCATATTTCCACACAGACATGATAAATCCTATGTTTTGTTGTTGTCATTGATTGTGGCCTCAGTATTGGACGGAACTGCATTTACTTTTCATTGTTCCTTGAGGCTTAAAGGCGGAGGTGGGAAACCCAGTCCTACAGGGCTGCATGTTCAGCATGTATATGGGGGTTTCTCTTCTTTAATTCACCTGAACTCATACGAATCACCAGGGTCGCTACCAGGATTCTACTAACGCATTGATAAGTATAAAATGAGTAAAAAAAGAGAACCTTTAAAAATTAGGGGGAACATGTTGCCCTCAAGGACCGGGTTGCCCACCAATGCCTTTAATTCTCGAGGAACAATGACAAGTGAATGCAGTTTGGTCCAAAACTCTGGCAACCATAAATGACAACAACAAAACATAGTATTTCTTATGTCTGATGATACCAAAAGGAAACTGTTGCATGTAACAGTACCTGTTGTTCAATTTGCTTTATTTGTGGGTGAAGAAGTTGAAGTATAGTTAGTTGGTTGTCACAGTATCGGACCAAATTGCATGCGCCAGTCATTGTTACCTGTGGATTAAAAGCTACCTCAGAGGCATGTTTTTGAAAATGTGTCTTCTTCAGTTCCGGTGATGCCAAACACCAGGAAAGTTAACAAGTTTCTGAGAGCATGTTAACGAGCTGATATTTAGTGTTTGGACAGTGTTACCCACCTATGATCAATAGGAACTCCAGGGATTGGACAATGACTCAGATGATACCGATAGGAACCTCTGGCGTGTAACTTTCCTTGTTCTTTAAATTCGGTTGCATTAAATACCTGGCTTTAATTATGGCTGGAGAAGTTAGTATGGATGGTACCTTGTAAATGTTCTCAAAAAATATTAAGGGACAGTACAATATCTTGTTTTGCCTTTAGATAATGTTGGGAAAAACATAAACTAATTTACACACCAGAAGGGCGTCTCAATTGTTTTCATACATCACGTGTCATGATTACCGATTCAGAGCACCTGTGACTGCTTAATTGGCGCCAAGAGCCCGGACAGCTGATTGGCTGATGTACTCTTTTTAAATCCCCGGCTTCCAAGAGAAAGCTGTCAGATTGTTATGCGAACTGTTGCCTCCAGCTCAGTAAGCTCTTCCATCAGACTCTGTTCCTGCCCTGCTTTTCTTTGCCTGATCCTCATTGCCAACCTGTTTCCGGACCTGACTCTGCCCCGTTCTGCCCGCCTGTTTTGCCCCGTTACCTGCCTGCCTCCTGTTGGCGACCCCGTTTCCGAACTTGACACCGCCTTGTAATTCCCGCCTGTCTTCGACCCTCCTCGCTAGACACGGAACTGCCACTTCCGCATCTTCTGCTCCTCTTGTCCGTCAACCATCGGATCGTGAAAGAAAGCTCTGCTCTCCCTCTTTATTAATAAAAACTGAGAAAACGAGCGCTATCGGGTCCTGTGTCCGTTTCTGGTCTGTGACAATCACGTTTTTTTGGTTTAACAGTGCATGAATTGTGGCAAAAAACACATGTGCCCAGCACAAGTAAGGATTTTGCTGACCGAGCGCCAAAAACTGGCTTTGGACATGGGTGGCGCAATTTTAGAGCAGGGGTTGCTAGGGTCTGGAAAAAGATACAATCACACAAAAGATGCCATTGGCTCGATATCCCTGCGGTTTAGTTTCTGTCATGCTCTACAGCACATGGCCGTTGTGACCTCGAGCGGTGCTCTCGCCCTCCTTCTCTATTTCTCTTTGTCACACATAAACACACATGCTGTGTTTAGCCTGTCAGCCATGCTAGCGCCTGTCAAGCGCTGACCACTTCATCGGACAACCCCAGAGAGAGTAATGGAGCTTCAGGAAAACAGCAGGGGGAGCCAACATCTGACCTTACTGCACAAAGGAAGTCCTTTTACACAGGCGAAAAATTGCTGCAGTTTCATTTTTTACAGGTTTAAATTGTCAAGACTGACTATAGAAGTATTGCACACTGCAAATGAAATAAAACTAACTCATTGGTAGAATGTGAGTAAGAAACTGGCCTAAGTACCATAATTTCCGCACTATAAGGCGCACCAAAAAAAAATAGTTTTTGGTCCTATATTTTCCATACATAAGGCGCACCGGATGATAAGGCGCTACGATGGGAACGTCGACAAAACAGTCAGATAGTTCAGTCAAACTTATTACCCCCTTAACATTCCGAAAGCTTGCAAAGAAGCAAATACGTGTCGTAGACACGTGCGTATGCCGTGTCAGTACGATGTCACCAAACAAACATTTCTTAGTTTCCATTTTATTTTTTGCTGGCAACTGTGTGGACAGCAAAGTAAGAATTTGATTGTGCAGGGAAACGGGGTTCTTTACTGTGCATATGACAATAAACACTTTGAATTGCATTTAGTTTAAAAATAAACTCATCACAGAAACATCAAGATCGTTCTATAACAAGACACCGGGAAAATATAAATCCGCATAGCTCACCTAAGTTCTCTTGCAGCCTGCACGTAACCATGGTCTTCTTAATACCGTGAGTGTAGTAAATCTAGGAGAGTAAAATATTTACAAATACAGAATAGTGAAAATGTTTTCTCTATGCTGTAGTGCAACCCAACCTGTGATTCACATTCATCTTTTTCGGCCAATTGCAGGCTTTGTTTCGCCCCTTTAGCCTATGCGAGCCTGTAAACGATAAAAGGATCCGTCCCCTTTACCTCCGAATAACTTTAGCCAATAGTGACTGATTCAAATGATGATTGACACATTGGTTAGGAAATGAAACGCCGGTATATAAATCCCAGCATACACCGCGGACGACTTCGCTTTCGGGGGAAAATCTAGTCGGTGGATGCTTGCTTTAGTTGCAAGACTTTGTGACTTAATATTGATCCATATATAAGGGGCACTGTATTATAAGGCGCATGGTCAGCTTTTGAAAAAAATAAAGGCTTTGAGGTGCGCCTTATAGTGCGGAAAATACGGTAACTCATTGGTAGAATGTGAATAAGAAACTGGCCTAAGTATCATAATCGAGCAATAAAAAACAAAAGCATTGTCACAGTAGTATTATTAAAAGCAGTGCAATACAATTTAGCAGCAACAAAAAATCCCAAATCATCAATAAGATATATATTTTCACTGTCATGATTACTGATGCGGGGCACCCGAGTCTGCTCCGTTGGCGCCAACAGCCGCGGACGCTGGTTGGCTGCTTCCTCCTTTTTAAATCCCCGCTTTCCTGTCAACACTCGTCGGATCGTCTGCGAACCTACGCTAGACGCTAGACAAACCTTTGTGACTCCTGACTCTATCCTGCCCTGTTGTTCTGTCTGATTCCCGTTGCCGACCTTTTTTCTGGACCCGTTTATGTTTTTGCTCCTCCGTCCCGGCCATCGACCTGTTTTCTTTGCTCTCGACATTGCCTGCGCTCGAAACGGAAGTGCCAATTCCGTGTTCCCAGCTATCTGCTACCCATGACCGAAAATCCCCAGATCTTGGGTAAGAGTCTTCTCCATTGATGTCTCCCTCCTTACTTTGAGTGGCTCAGCAGGAATTAATAAAATATAAATAAAAAATTGTTTTACATTGCAGATTAAATACATGTTTTTAAATACATTATTTTGAACAAACTAAGAAGAATATACTTCTTAAAATGAGAACAAATAATCATCATCTGCTGAATAGCATATTTTTCTTATTTGTAATAGATAGATAGATAGATAGATAGATAGATAGATAGATAGATAGATAGATAGATAGATAGATAGATAGATAGATAGATAGATAGATAGATAGATAGATAGATAGATAGATAGATAGATAGATAGATAGATAGATAGATAGATAGATAGATAGATAGATAGATAGATGGATAGATGTGTGGTTGGATTGAGCCGGTTCGACAAAGGCTCATCAGAGAAGTGGAAACATTTTCAAAGTTTCGATTTCCCTAGGTTTCGGTTTTCCTACCAGCCTTTCAGTATAAAAGTGATTATCAGCCGTCTTATTCCGTGCACTTGTGATTTACTACACCCACGTTTAAGGCACGTTTCATCTATTCCTTTCAGCATTTTTTGACTAACGTGACTTCTTACTACCCGGTTTGGAACAGACAATTCTCTAGAATGTGTTTTACTTTTTCGGTTTAGCTACTTGCTATTTACATTATGCATCGTGCTTTATGTTGTGTATTTTGATTGGCTAAATAGTCTCTGCATGATTATTAAATGAAAATAAAGTAGTTATTTGAAAATTTAAAAATCTATGTACATTCTGTTTTTTGTAAAAAAAAATGCTTAAGTCTGTAAAAGAGGTTTGTTCAATGGTTTAAAAGTGTAAAAGAGTATCTAGTTGTATAATAATTGTAAAAAGATAAAAGTTTATCGTCACAAGCCAGGAATGAAGACAGTACCCAATAGCATTAGTATTACTCAGTTTTTATTAAGAAAGAGAGCAGTGCTTGCATCCACGATCCGATGATCTTCGGTCACGGGTAGCTGATGGCAGGAACGCGGAAGCGGCACTTCCGTGTCGAGCGAGGGTAGTCGTTGGCAGCGAGAAAACAGGTAGATGGCCAGGACGGGGGAGCAAAACAGAAACGGGTCCAGAAAAGAGGTCGGCAACAGGTATCAGGCAGGAAACAGGGCAAAACAGGTCGATGGCCGGGACGGAGGAGCAAAAGCAGAAATGGGTCCATAAAAAGGTTGGCAACATGTATCAGGCAGGAAAACAGGGCAGGATAATGTCGGAGAGAACAAAAGCTTACCTTTCTGAGAGCATAGGTTCGCAGACGGGTTGACGGGTTCCTTTCGGAAGACAGGAGTTTAAAAAGAGTCCAATCAGGTCCCATGGCTGATGGCGCCAACGGGGCAGCCGCAAGTGCCTTGAATCAGTAATCATGACATTTCTACCTCATTTTGATTTTGCCTATTACTGATTCTTTTCGGAACCTATCGCCGTGATGACCGGATGTATAAAGAACAGATTATTTAAATGAAAAACTACAAAAAATCCATGGTGAAAATACAGTTCTGACAGTGTGGAACCAGGATAAGGTCAGCTAAGGCAAATGTTTGCTGGAACTTGATATCTAGCCTAGGTAAAACTTATTTCACGGACTCGTACTTAGGGCGAGCAACGGCAACTGTGCATGACAAATAGCCCGGGTTCCTCAGACGAGATGAATCTTCACTCCTCAGTGAATCTTTACGAGAGCCTAAACGGCCACAGCTGGATATTAAAGCACCTTATTTGAACGAGATAATGCGATTATGATAAGTTCAATTAACGGCCGGCAATAACGGCGACTGTAAGCCCATTGTCGTTTTGATGACATTTGCGTTTGCTCTGGTAATGTATGTCCTATGGTGATAATTAAGACCCCGGCTTCACAGGCAGACAGTCTGAATGGGAGGGGAGGCATTACAAGCGGACCTTTTTGCCGATTAACATCTCCACTCCATCTTGCCCGCCACCAGCTTCAAGTGCGGCTTTTGAAGAAGTCCAAATTGATTCCGTCCCGCCACCGCCGCTGTTGCTATTGTGCACCGAGATCAGTTTTGATGTCTTGATGTGTGTAATGTTTACACAGCGTGTGAGAAGCAAAGCCTTGAGCTGTACACTGCTGCATAGACTATTTAGGGGATATGGGAAGTTGTGTACTCTATTAGTTTTTTATTTTTTAGTTTTTTGACATAGTGGGCCGGGAGTCTCACAAGGCATGTGTCAAGACCAGAACGGAGACAGGACCGACTCGCGTTTCTCACAGTTTTATTGGGAAGAAGGGGAAAGAGCGCACACACGATCCGGAGATCGCTGGTCGCCTGGAGTAGGTTGCTCGGACGCGGAAATGGGACTTCCGTGGCGAGCGATGGCGGTGTCGGGAACGGAAAAAACGGGATAGAAGAGCAAAAACGTGGTTGATCTCAGAAATTGGGTCCTGACTCGGGACGGGAGAACAGACGTGGTTGAGATCAAAACATGTCGTAATTCGGGACGGGAGAGCAGACGTGGTCGAGATCAAACAGATCGTAGCGGGAGAAAAACAGGAGCAGAAAACACAGGACAGGCGAAAAAGGGCTCGCCATGTAAAAACGGAGATTCGCAGACGGACGAACAAAAGAGGACTGACAGGACCGAGTTTAAATACTGACTGGGAGCCAATCTGTCAATAAGCTGCAGCTGGCGCCACACAGGCGGGGCCAATTGGGCGCTATGGCAACCGTGACAACCTGATACGTGAAGCTTGTAACCCCTTTCATTGGTTACATTTTGGCAACCTGTAATTCAAATATATTTTTGGTCAACAATAGTAGAGTCTATGAGATTTAAAATGACCTGAGAAGTACAGAATATTTAAAAAAATGCTTAAAAAGTGAACATAGAGACTTCTTTGTGGTTGACTCTTTAGCCTTTCCATTTAACAGATCCGGGGTTCAATTCCACCTACTGTCCTTTTTGTGTGAAGTTTGCATGTTATCCTAGTGTCTGAGGTGGTTTTCTCTCCATATTAGATCCAAACAGGGAATATAATGTTGAATACATCTTCTGATAACAATAATTTAAGGTAGTATCTATGTATAATGCATGATGTAGTAGTAACAAAATGTTGTTATATTATTTGTTACGAATGAAAATAATTACGTTTTTTGGGAGGGGGGCATTTCCAACTCTAGAGTGATTTACCTAATTGTTTGTGAAATATTGAGTTCCTGGCAAAACTTATGTTCTGGGAGAGTAGAATGTCTTTATGCTGTGGCTGGTAAGTCGGTAAAACTAAAAATGCCAAGTCAACCTTTTTTGGCAGTTTTCACTGTCATCTATGTATTGAACCTGTCATGATTACCGATGTGAATCATCTGTGCCCGCTTATTTGGCGCCAACCTCTGCGGGCTCTGATTGGCTCCCTGTCCCTATTCAAACCCAGTCCCGTCACTCTCCTTTTGTCAGTCCGTCTGCGAACCTCTGTTGATACAAGACAAGCCTTTTCTACCCTGACTCCCGCCTGTCCAGTTTTTGCTCCTTTTGTCTCCGGCTACGACCTGTTTTGATCCCGACCACGTCTACTCCCCAGTCCCGGCTTACGACCCATTTTTGATCCCGACTACTCTCCCATCCTGGCTTATGACTCGTTTCCGACCCCGACCACGTTTTTGCTCTCCCTGTCCAAGCTACGGACCTGTTTTTCTGTCCCTGACACCGCCATGGCTCACTACGGAAGATCCACTTCCGTGTTCGGATCCTAGTCCGAGTGCGACTTGCTTCCCGCGTCCAGCAAACACCGGATCGTGGGTGCAGCCCTTCCTCTTTCTTTCAAAAAAAAAATGTGGTAAACGTTTACGCAATCGGGTCCTGATTCCGTTCTAGTCGTGACAGAACCAACTATTACAAAAACAAAATTAATCCAACAATGAAAAAGCCATAAATTTAACAGAAGACACAAGTACAAAAAAGTGATAAATACGATAAATGTGGGAACTCAAACTATGTTATGTTGTATCTTATATCGTGGGATAACCTGTATCCATTATCACTTTCGAACTTCAACACTTGAGACTAAAAGCATCAGAGTCAGAGTCAGAATCGGCCTATTTTGAATGAGTCTTCCTCCCTTTTTTCTTCTGTCACTCAATCCGAAGTAAATGTCAAGTCTTTTATTGCTTTTAGTCATTTTATACCATTCATTACAAGAATGGATGAACATTTTTGACTCTTAAATACCTTTTATTCCGTTGTCTTGTGTAGTGAACTCTAATGACCATGAAACCTTGAAACATAACATTTGCAAAATAACATTTGGTTTTTGATGTCGGTTTGCCACTGCCGTGGTTTTAGAGATCCGACAGAGAGAGGCGAGCGTAGCTTTCAGACTGATAGTTTTTATGGTTTGGACATGGATTGTTTGGCTTGAGGGCGGCACGGTGAATGGTTGGTTAATGCGCAGCCCCACGGTGCAGATGTTCAGGGTTCAAGTCCAGCTACCGCTGTCATGATTGCTGATTCGTTGGCGTCAACAGCCTTGAGCTCTGATTGGTTCATTGACTCTTTTTAAACCCCCGGCTCCCAAGAAGAAGCCGTCAGACCGCCCTGCGAACCTACGCTTATGCTAGGCAAGCACCGTACCCTCTGACAATCTCCTGCTCTGTTTTCTCCTGCCTTTTACCTGTTGCCAACCTGTTTCTGGACCTGTTTCTGCCCTGCTCTTCCGTCCCGGCCATCGACCTGTTTTGCCCTGTTTCCTGCCTGATACTTTTTGCCGACCTTTTTTCTGGACTCGATTATTGCCCTTGCTCCCCTGTCCCGGCTACTGACCAGCTGTCCTGCCACCCACTTCCTCGTTCCTGCCATCAGCTACCCGTGTCCGACGATCAGTGGATTGTGGAGGCAAGCACTGCTCTCTTTTTCAATAAAACTGAGTTAAACGAACGCTATTGGGTCCTGTCTCTGGCCTATGACAACATCAGCCTCCCTGTGTGGAGGTTGCATTTTCTCCCCATGTCTGTGTGGGCTTCCTCCGGGCACTCCGGTTTCTCCCCATATTCCAAAATCATGCGTCCATAGTGTCCCTAGGTGTGAGTCGATTGTCTCTGTGTGCCCTGGGACCTGCTGGCAACCAGTTCAGGGTGCCCCCTGCCCACTGCCCGAAGATAGCTTGGATAGGCTCCAGCACCCCCGCAACCCTACTGAGGATAAGCGTTGCAGATAATGGATGGATGGATGTTTTGCCTGAAAGTAAAATGTGTTGTTGTTTTTATTAGTTGCAGAACATTGTTCTATTCAAACCCAGTCCTGTCACTTTCCATTTGTCAGTCCGTCTGCAAACCTCTGTTGATAAAACAAAGCCTTTTTGACCCTGACTCCCGCGCGTCCCGTTTTTGGTCGAGTTTGTCTCCGGCTACGAGCTGTTTTGATCCCGACCACGTCTGCTGAGGATAAGCATTGTAGATAATGGATGGATGGACATTTTGCCTGAAAGTAAATTGTGTTGTTGTTTTTATTAGTTGCAGTACTTTGTTCTATCTTTAAAACTGGGGCTTTTCAATGTCTTATGAACTTAACTGTCTAAAGCTGTCTTGCCTGTCTAAACATGGACGCCCCCTAAGAACACTTTAGTAACCTGCAGACTGCTTCTAAAAATAAGTCACCAGCTACAATGTGATTCTCTACCTCGAATGATTGTGTAAGCCCTTTTGATTGATATTGAATAGAGGATTTGCCGGATAATTTGGGGAATCTTAAAGATATTTTTTCCCCACCAAATTAATAATCGAGTTCTAAAACATTTATTTTACAATAAAAGTACTAATACGTTTTTAAAATCACAACAGGAAAGGTCATCATGCTCAGGACGTCAAGCGCTCATCTTGGGATCAAGAGGTCACAGGTTCGATTCCCGGCTCCTCTAAATTATATGTCGAAGTGTCCTTGGGCAAGACACTGAATCCCTAATGCCCCCAATAAGCATGAATAAAATTACAAAATTTGGTGCAGGCTTGGGGAGTAACAGAATAAATGGAACAGCAAAAATGATATTGGCAAGCTGTTTGGATTTATTTTCATTTTGTTTCTGTCGCATTTTATGTTAGTTTTGCCGGAGATCAAAGTGATCAAAGCCAGGAGAGAAAGCTTACCACGTGTTGTGAGTCATCATTTTATTCATATTTAGCTCATTTCGTATTTTATTAGCATATTTGGTATTGGAGTAATCCAAAAGTAATTAAAAAGTAATCCAGTTAAAGTAACCCTACCCAACCCTGTCAATAGTATACCAACTGATATCTATAATCAAAAATGTCAACATAAGAGGAACAGGAAACTGATGGATTATCTGGAGTGTTGGAAAAAGTGGTTGGGATATTGTGGAAAGTGAAAATAGCAAATGGAAGAAATAAGTATTGATTTTCTATGGCATGTTTTAAGTGTTTTCAAAAATCTAGTATGTCGATTTTTTGTAAAAATAACAAACAAACAAAAAAACAATACAACGGCACAATTTTCAATTTTTTTATAATTTACCTCCTCTGCCCTGGTGATAAATAATTGAAAAGTCACTGAGAATTTAATGATTTCATAACATTTTCTCCTCGCGTCCCTTACTCTTTTTTTCGAATAACAAAGTGTGGCCAGTGTCAGGACCAGTACGGAAACAGGACCCAGTTGCGTAGCTTTTACCACGAGTTTTATTGAAGGAAAGAAGAAGGGGTGCGCCCACGATCCGGTGTTCGCTGGACGCGGGAAACAAATCACTCTCATACTCAGATTGTGGATCTTCCGTAGTGAGCGATGACGGTGTCAGGGACGGGAAAACTGGTCGGTAGCCAGGACTGGGAGAGCAAGGCGTGGTCGGAGTCGGAAATGAGTCGTAAGCTAGAACAGGAGAGTAGACGTAGTCGGGGACAAAACGAGGTTATGAGCCGGGACGGGAGATTAGACATGGTTAGGAAAAAAAATAGCTTAGCAGGAGAAAAACAGGAGCAAAAAACGGGACAGGCATGAGTCAGGGTCGAAAAAGGCTTGCCTTGTAAAAACAGATGTTCGCAGACGGACTGACAACAGGGGATTGACAAGACTGGGTTCAAATACTGACCGGGAGCCAATCAGAACCCGCGGCAGTTCGCGCCAAAGGAGCGGGCACAGCTGAGTCATATCAGTAATCATATAGTATGTCTATTTAAAAAAAAAACAACAAAAAAAAAAACAATACAACAGCACAAGTTACCATTTTTTCACGATTTACCTCCTTAACCCCGATGATAAAGATAACATTTTCTCCTCTCGTCCCTTACTCCTTTTTTCGAAGTAGTAGTAGCTGCGATTGGCTGGCAACCAGTTCAGAGTGTCCCCTGCCCACTGCCCGATGATTGCTGGGATGGGCTCCAGCACCCCCGCGACCCTACTGAGGATAAGCGCTTCAGCTAATGAGATGAGATGAGACTTGCTAGTTGCACTTGTCTAAGAAAAAACATCAACTTTATTTTGTCCAACGAGTTGCATATTGTTGCATTCCACAGCCATAATGAACATCTGTGTATCAGAGAAAAATATCTCTAGGGCAGGTGGACAGGAAAGATGGAAGTTAACACTGAAACAGAGGTGGGTGTGAAAGAAATATTTGACTGACGTCTTCAGGCTTTAATTAATGTCTTCTTCGAAGGCATCTGTGATTTTTGGGGTGTTTTTAATGTGTATTTATTTTTGGTGGTGTGGCACAAGCAGTGATGTGGATCTGTGATCCGCTGTTTGTGTTCTGACACACAGGGATGGTTAGTGCTTGGTGTGAGGCGTTCCTGCCAGATGGCGTCCTGTATACACAACCCTTGTTGAAGTGTGCATACACATACCAAGCAGGTACTCGCTAACATAGTTGAATGCACCAGTGCTCTCGATGAGAGCAACCTCCCAAACTCAAAACATTTTGGAAATGAGTGTAAAATTAATTCCGGATTGTCATCAAATAATGCTTTTCCTTTGTGTACATATTCACTAATGGTGAAGAATTTTATACATTTGACTATAAAGGACTTTAAACGATTGAATGCAAGTTACATTTATTGAGTTTAATAGAATAGAATTTATTTTATTGTCATACTTTGTAACCATGCACACAGAACAAGATGTCGATACACCTGACCCGTACAGTTAAACTGTGGCAAGCCGATGCAGCCGCAGCCAAACAGGGCGCCGCCATTTCAGACCCAACTGCTGTGTTGGGAGTCATTAGGTGACCAAACCCCCCAATTCCAACCCTTAATGGCGAGCGCCAAGCAGGGAGTCAATGAGTACCAATGTTGTAAGTCTTAGGTATGACTCGGTCTAGGCTTGAACCAGCGACCTCCCAGTCTCAGAGCGGCCACCCTACCATCTAGGCTACCGAGCTGGTACAGCTGTAGTTATTTACTGACTGTGCCTTTATTCAATGAGCAGTGGAAGTTCAGGGCACCCTGGTAGGAAATATTGTTCACAGGAATGGCGGGAACGGGACGTAAGGCTGATAAGATAATCAGCACATCCAGACGCAGATAGGCCCTGATGACGGAGGACGGCAGGCATTGTTATGAGCAATGCTCTCTGTCGTTTTAAGGAACCACAGACGTCGGGACGTTCGTCTCTGAGATTGTGAAGCTCACGTTGGGCTTCGTTGGCGCGCCCATGGGAGGAGCAGACACACCATCTTGCTGGGAGACGTGGGCTGAGAAAGAAGGCTAGAGGACTTCAGGAGAGGGTTCCCACAGCCGTATTCGATGGAGGAGACTTAGATAAATCGCTAATGAAATTAAATCTGCCCCTGTGTGGAAATGTCGGTTTCTTGTTCATCTCTTCCATCAAAAAACGAGCACGCATTGTTGGGTGAATGTAGGTTGTTGCTGGTAAATGGAGTCGACCAATTTGGTAAACGATACATTTTAATATTTAATTTCTAACAATTCCAATACCAATACTACTTCCGTAGCCCATTTACTTGCAACATTAATTCCATGCCTGATTGATCTAGTGTCTAGAATGTATCCTTTAACAAACAAATGTTCCCAATGAGAAATAACTGATAACTAATAAATTTGTTCCCAGTCTCCTAAAATAATTCAAATTAACCCCAAATGCATACAACACACAGTTACTGACCACTGGAAATAAAATCAAATGTAGAGTAAATTGATATGAATCACCTGTCATGAATCAAAACTGGATCAGGACCCAAATGTGTGATGTATCTCACACAAGCCTTTTATCTACGGGAAATGGGGAGTCAGGCACGTTAGGCAGCAGTATGGCGTAAAATAATAGCTAGCCAGCGGCCGATCAGATCGATACTGTCTCTGTTAGAGTCCTGATATCAACAGAACTAAATAAAACATTCGCATTCGCATTCGGAACGGCGTGACCTGTCATTGAACTTAAGCCTTCTCTGTGAAAAATCTTAATTGCATTCAATAAATGTAACGTGTATAAAATTCTATTTATTTATAGTAAAACGTATAAAATCCTTCAGTACATACACAAACAACGCTAACACTTTGACCCCTCCCCCCCAGGTCAAGAGTCTGGGTGTCAACCAGGATAGCATGCTTACCTTTCACTCACATATCAACACCATCACCCGCACTGCTTATTTCCACCTCCGCAATATTACCAGACTCCGCCCTTCCCTCACCCCCCGCACCACTGCTATTCTCGTCCACAGTCTTGTCACATCCCGCCTTGACTACTGCAATGCTCTCCTCTTCGGCCTTCCTCAAAAGTCCCTCCATAAAATTCAGCTGGTTCAAAACGCCTCTGCTCGCATCATCACAAAAACATCTTCCCAGCAGCACATCACCCCTGTTCTCCAACAGCTACACTGGCTTCCTGTTCAACATCGCATCAGCTACAAACTGATCCTATACACATATATGGCCATTCACAACCTGGCCCCTCCTTACCTGTCCGACCTTCTCCAGGTGCACGTCCCCACTCGCTCCCTCAGATCCTCGTCCTCCCTCCGACTGTCAGTGCCCCCTGCCCACCTGAGCACCATGGGAGCCAGAGCCTTGAGTCGCGCTGCTCCAAAGCTTTGGAACAATCTACCTCCGGACCTCCAAAACTGCACACCTCTCTCCACTGTTAAGTCCCGTCTAAAAACACACCTGTTCAGGACTGCCTACAACACATAGCTTCTCCATTTCCTATGTTTTTATGATTTTATGTCTTGTTTTTATTTAATATTTCGCTTTAATTTTTTTTTTACATTGTATTTTCAAATTGTATGTACAGTGTCCTTGGGTGGCTTGAAAGGTGCTTTTAAATAAAATGTATTATTATGTGTTGGGTCTAATAATAATCCACCAAAGTAAAACCATTCAAACTTTATATCTAAGAACATATCGCATTTCTCAACATAGATCCATATACATCCGTTAAGGTTCTACACGTTAAGCCCCACTCGTCTCAATCTGAGGGGCCGGAAGAGAGTAGGGGACGGAAGCTGATAAAGAACCCTTTTGATACACCGCTGCAGGCAAAGGAAAAGGAAATTGATTGAACCTTGATGAGAATTATATCAAGGGGCGCGTTCATTTGCAGCAATAGACCTTGTTCACGCGTTGGGGAGTAGAGAGACCTGTACATATGTATGATCTGTGCTCGACTGTGATTCGCACTTCAAGGGGAGCACAAGGGAATCTTCTTCTGACGTTTCCTCTGATAATACCAGTTTAGACCACATAGCTGTGAATTAGTAATAGCTACAGAGCTTAACCTCTTCGGTGCCAGGCTACTTTTGGGGAGGATTTGCATCTGAAAGACCATACCTGAATTCAACGGGTAATTGAAAAATTCATTCCTAGGATGGACCACCTATGAGTCTGTGGATGATTCAAAGTCTGGGATGGGAACCTAAAAGCTTGGAAATGAGGCCATTGCTTCCTACCTTAGCTCGAAACATAAAAATAGGAATGGGAGGCTCTACTCACAAAATTTTGTGGTAATAGTAAACAAGTAGTTCAGTAGACACTCATTATTAAGAGAGAAGATATTGATTAGCTTTGAATTGGTAAGGAGAACAGCACAAAAACCCTTACAATGCTAAATTACAAGTCAAGTCAAGTCATTTTTATTTGTAAAGCCCTTAATCACAAAGAGTCTCAAAGGGCTGCACAGGTTATTGCATAGACTATTATTTCAAACTATTATTACACCATCCCCTGATCTGGAACCAACATGAGGGCAAAGACAAACTCAAAAACCTCAACATGAGGAAAATGAAGGGACCTTGAGAAGGGACCGCACATGTGGTAATCCCTCTTTCAGGATTACCAGACAGCAAAGGATGTTGCAATTACAAATAATACAGAGATATTGTCCACAAAAAGTATAGGTTATTCATATGCTATAGAATAGAAGTGTTTTAAGCTTGGATTTAAACATTTCCACTGAGGTTGCAGATCTGATCTCAGGGGGAAAAGCATTCCACAGCACCAGTACCCGGATAGAGAACGCTCTCGAACCAGCGGAACACTTCTTGGCTCTTGGGATCACCAGAAGACCGGCGCTCTCAGAACGAAGGCTTCGGACCGGAATATAGGGGGAAATCAGATCAGAAAGATATGAGGGAGAAAATCCATGTATGATTTTGTATAATACTAAGAGAACCTTGAAATCACATCTTAGGCTAACAGGGAGCTAATGCAGGTCAGCCAAAATCGGCGTGATGTGATCGGACTTTTTTGTCCTAGTTAAAAGCCTGGCTGCAGCATTTTGTACCAGCTGAAGACTCTTGATTCTGGACTTCGGGAGACCGGAGAGTAGTGCATTACAGTAATCGAGAAGGGGAGGTAACAACATGACTAAATTTTGTGCAGGGCTTGGGGAGTAACGGAATACATGGAACGGCAAAAATGATGTTGGCAAGCTGTTTGGATTTATTTTCATTTTGTTTCTTTCGCATTTTATGTTAGTTTTGCCGGAGATCAAAGAGATCAAAGCCAGGGGAGAAAGCTTACCACGTGTTGTGAGTCATCATTTTATTCATATTTAGTTTATTTTGTCTTTTGTTAGCATATTTGGTATTGGAGTAATTCAAAAGTAATTGAAAATAATCCAGTTAAAGTAACCCTCACGGATTACTGTTTTAGGCCAAGAATAAAGGATAAATATTGCCTTTAAAATGCCTCTCATACACACACACACACACACACACACACACACACACAAACTGAGACATCCTCAATAGCGCCCCTCGTCCTAATAATGCTGGAGTGTTTTGGCAACAAGGTTTTAAGCTACAAATTGACTGTTACCTGTGGGGGTGCTCATGTAGCAGCTTACTCTCGCTACTCCAGGACCGTCCATTCTGCAGTAGGAGACTCTTCGACAGATATATGGCCACCTAATTGGCCCATGATGGCAGTGTGGTGAAGTGGTGATCGCCAGTGGAGTGCTAGACACCAGATGATTAGGGGCGAGCATGTGTGTGTGTGTTTGTTGAAAAAAGAGGAGAGACTTGCAGGGTTCATTTTACCTCTGAAAAGTGATGGGTCCCGGTCCCTCGCATGCTCAAAAATCTATGGGTCCCAACAGAGATCTATGGGTCCCCAAAATGTAGTGTGCTCCATGCCCTTACAAACTGTCGTATTTACAAAAAAATATATATTTTTTTCAAACATGTTTATTTATGTA
This sequence comes from Urocampus carinirostris, assembly GCF_059441175.1. NCBI lineage: Eukaryota > Metazoa > Chordata > Actinopteri > Syngnathiformes > Syngnathidae > Urocampus > Urocampus carinirostris. The sequence continues at coordinate 34,396,136 of NC_142361.1, forward strand.
CTGTAAATTCCGGACTATAAGCCGCTACTTTTTTCCCAAACTTTCAACCCTGCGGCTTATTCAGAGATGCGGCCAATTTATGTAATTTTTCTAACGGCCACCAGCGCCGCTCGAGTACAAAAGGTAAGATTTAGACTGCAACTTCTTAGCTTGTGCACAGATTAAATCAGCATAGACATATCCTCATCATGCAAATTGCAAAAAGAAAGGGACATGACGCAACTTTCAAGCTAACTGCAATCGAGCAGTCCGATATAGAAGGAATCAGAGCTACTGCACGCAAACTTTACTTTGCGAGCGTATTGCTAGCATGTTTTTGAGTAAGGGAGCGTGGGACGACGTCTATATGGCAATGTCACTTTCCCATACCGAAGGAAGACGACTTTGATGACGTCAGTTTTTAGAAAGAAAAACAGGACGGTTTACCGTGCTTACTACAAGTAAGGTATGTTTTTTTTTAACAGAGCTAATTACTGTGTTGCGAGCATGTTGCTAGCAGCGTTTTGCTACCCTTCACAGGCACGGTTTGGGATGAAAGTTATAATATTATTATTAAAGCTTTGAAAACTCTCTCGGTGTACCGTCTTTCTTTGTAAATATGTGTAACCATGAATAACATGAATTTGCATCTGTATATTTTTGTAATGTATTTATTTTAAAAACTTATTCTGATAAGTTTTGCATGAGCAAATGAGAAAGAAGGGGAGGGGCAAACGCGGGCCGACGGGAAGTGGAGTAAAGGTAAGACGTGTTTGTGGACGCGGCCGACAATAGTGGATATATATTTTTCCCACCCTTACCTTTGAAAATATACACTTTTTTTCCTTGGATTACTTTCAACGGGCACCCGGATTCTGCAGGTTTGCATCAAACCTTAAGAGTCGATATCATTTTCCATTCTTTTTGCCGGCTGTGATTTTTGGACCGTGTCGGGTATGGGTTAAATTTTTGTTTGTGTTGCATTTTTTTCAGAATGCGGCAGCTAGACTTTTGACTAAGACCAAAAAGTTTGAGCACATTACTCCTGTATTGGCCAACTTGCACTGGCTCCCAGTCCACTTAAGATGTGACTTTAAGGTTATCTTATTAACATATAAATGTTTGCATGGGCTTGCACCCTCTTATCTCTCCGATTTGATTTCCCCCTATGTTCCTGCACGCAGTCTGCGCTCGGAAAATGACGGTCTACTTGTGACTCCGAGAGCCAAGAAGTCTGCGGGCTCGAGAGCGGCCCCGGTGTTATGGAACGCCCTGCCTCTGGAGATAAGATCTGCAACCTCAACGGAAGTTTTTAAATCGAGGCTTAAGACACACTTCTATTCCAAAGCATATTATTGATGCCCACCTCATATTCTGTTTTGTCCTGTCTTTTTCCGACGCCTGCCTGGCTGATACGAAGGAGAAGGGTGATTTGGGATGGGTCAGCGGACCGGCGTCTGACCTGCAGCATGTCAACCCCTGCATTTACCAGCTGGCAGAGACGGGAGGCAGCGTCGTGGCCCTCATAGACTTTCTGGACTGGTTTGTAGGCTGGGGGCGTCGTTGATGTCATGCACTTTCCGGACATTTTCAACATCTTACCTTATGTTTACTATTATGTGTACAGTAATGCTAATTGTAATTCACCCTGGTCAATCCTGGAAGGGGGATTACCACATGTGAGGTCCTTTCTCAAGGTTTCTCTTTTCTCCTCACACTGAGGTTTTTGAGTTTTTCCTTGCCCGCATGCTGGTTTAAGATCAGGTAATTGTGTAATTTTGTAACTGTAATCCTGTGCAGTCCTTTGAGACATTTTTGTGATCAAGGGCTATATAAATAAATTTGACTTGACTTGACTTGACTTCAATGTGGGTCCATGCGGCTAATATACAGGTGCGACTCGTGTATGTACAAAATCCGTTTTCCTCCCGAAATGTGGTGGGTGCGGCTTATAATCAAGTGCGCTCTATAGTCCGGATTTTACGGTAATCAAATGCATCAATACATAAATACATCACAGTTACGCCATAGATTTAACTACTGTATTTTCCGCACTATAAGGCGCACCGGGTTATAGGGCGCACCCCCAAAAAATAGTTTTTGGTCCTATATTTGACGTACATAAGACGCACCGGATTACAAGGCGCTACAATGGGAACGTCGACAAAACAGTTAGATAGTTCAGTCAAACTTATTACCCCCTTAACATTCCGAAACCTTGCAAAGAAGCAAATACGTGTCGTAGACACGTGCTGATGCTGTGTCCGTACGATGTCACTCAAATGCATCGTTCCAAATATCATTCGGAAGGTTAAAGTCTTGGGATTCAAGAAATGCCAACCATTCCTTAGTTTCTATTTTCTTTTTCGCTCGCAACTTTACTGTGCATATGACAATAAACACTTGGAATTGAGTTTAATTTAAAAATAGACACTCCATTCCATCCATTATCTGCACCGCTTATCACAGCAACATCGAGTTCAGTCTGAAACAAGATACAGGGAAAATATATAGCCGGAGTAGCTCACCGAAGTCGTTAAGTTCAATAATAATGTGCAACCATGGTCTTCTTATATCCATGAGTGTAGTAAATCCAGGAGAATAAAATATTTACAAATACAGAATGCTTTCTCTATGCCGTCAACCCAACGTGTGATTCACATTCATCTTTTTCGGCCAATTGCAGGCTTTGTTTTGCCGCTTTAGCCTATGCCAGCCTGTAAATGATAAAAAGGATCCGCCCCCTTTACCTCCGAATAACTTTAGCCAATAGTGATCTATTCAAATGATGATTGACACATTGGTTAGCCAATGAAACGCTGGTAAATAAATCCCAGCATACACCGCGGACTACTTGGCGTTCGGGGGAAAATCTAGTTGGCGGCCGCTGCCTTAGTTGCAAGACTTTGCGACTTAATATTGATCCATATATAAGGCGCACTGTATTATAAGGCGCATGGTCAGCTTTTGAAAAAAAAAAAGGCTTTTAGGTGCGCCTTATGGTGCGGAAAATACAGTACTTTGTGATTTACTTATGTGTTTCATTATTTATAGGATATTTATTAATGCATCTATTTCTACACATGGAAAAAAGTACTTTTCTGCACACAATCTATTTCTACATATGGCAGGATCGGTCTTCAATACACCAAAAAAAGTACTTTTCTGCACACAATATATCACTTGGGTTTACGGATGTCTGTGCTCCCTATTTTCCTGTGGACTCCACTCTCCGTCTAAGTAGCTAAATCAATGCAAATAAGGGAAACGTCGAGGACAGGTGGAGTGAAGAGAATAACAAGGAAAAGCTGAAAATGGAAAATAAACAAAAGCCTTTGGATTTAAGGGAAGGAGAAATGCGGGTAGGTTGGGGGAATTATGGGAAGAGAATGTCCATTACGGTAGGAAATTGAAGCCCTTCGCAGTTAAGCATTTCACTTGTGCCCATATTTCCCTGATGGTGGCGTGAGATTCGCCGGGCTCGGAGTTATCCAGATGAGACCGGCAAGAATTAAAATGCCATATGTTCAGGATGGCACCTCGGCGCGAATCAAACGCTCCTGTAATTTCTCTCAATACCAAAGAGGCCCCTAACATTAGACTCTCTACGCTTTGCTGGTTTGTTTATTTCCACCCCTCTTCTTTTCTTCTTATTTTTTTTTGTCACATTCAAGTGGTGATTTATTTTAAGTATTTGATAGAGATCCTGCTGCTGCGTACGCTTTTGTTTACGCGATTGTGTGTTGACAGCGTGTTAGGTTGTAGGTGATGGAGAGCAGTGGAAGATTCTCATTGACTTTTTCATAATTACTTTTCCATATCAGATCGCTTCAGTAGCCTGTGACGGGTTTGTCTTCTAGTTTTTCCAGCTGCCGTTTCACTGAAAACATTTTGATTGAGTTGGATTTTTTTTTTTTTTTGCCTCATCATATTTAATTAACTGATATTTACGTGGTGTAAGGTTAAAAAATGTCCTAAACTTCAATCTGACACCAAGACACTTCACGTGTCTTGTCCAAACCCTCACATTTGGAGCATGTCCAGAAGCCGGAGAAGATTTGAGCCAAGTATAGTCCACATATTAATTTATTTACTCGAATCACATAGTTGAATAAATCAGGTTTCTGTCTGTGCCAATTATAATCGTGTGCAGGGGACGAGGGGGGCTTCCGGGTTGCCCCTTTTATGCCACATGGGATGGACTGTCCACAACCCACGATCAAGCCTCTGGCTAATTGGTCCGCGCCGTTTTGATGCAATTTTAGGCATTGGGAGAAGGGTGATAGGTCATCGCCCTTGCCTCCAGGCGAGGTGATTAAATCATTGTTATCTGCACAGACTGAAAACAAAGAAAACATTCCAAAGCACGGGCGTTTAAAAAGTTCCACTCAAGGCTCAGGTGACACAAAGGATAAGTATGTCAGTATTTAAACTCTGTCCTGTCAGTCCCCTTTTGTCGGTCCGTCTGCGAATCTCTGTTTTTACACGGTAAGCCCTTATTTGCCTGTCTTGTTTTTTTGCTCCTGTTAGTCTCCCGTTACGATCTGTTTTGAGCTAGACCACGTCTTTTCTCCCGGCCCGAATAACGATCATTTTTTTTATCTTGACCACATCTACTCTCCTCTCCTGGCTTTCGACTTGTTTCCAATCCCGATCACGTTTTTGCTCTTCTTTCCCGGCCACTAACCCTTTTTTCCGTTCCCAACACTTCCATCGCTAGCCACGGAAGTCCCCCTTCCGCGTCTGAGCAACCTACTCCCCGCGACCAGCGATCCACGGATTGTGTGTGCGCTCTTTTCCCTTCTTCCCCAAAAAACTGTGTGAAACGTTACGCGAGTGGGTCCTGTCCTCGTTCTGGTCCTGACACTTAGAGGTTGGGCTGAATCAGGGTTTCCTAGGCAAAAACTCACTGAAACTTACAAGCATAATGAATCCGATGTCGTTTACTGTTCAGTTTAAAAGGTATGCCTTATAATCTGGAAAACACGGTAGCTTTAAATGTACAGTATTTTGAAAGTAAAATCAGTATGTCATGATTGCTGATTCGGGGCACCTGCGACTGCCCTGTTGGCGCCAACAGCCACGGACCTGATTGGCTGTTGGACTCATTTTAAACTCCCGTCTTCCTAAAGGAACCCGTCAGACTGTCTGCGAACCTATGCTCTCAGCTGGGCAAGCTTTTGTACTCTCTGACATGATCCTGCCTGATAGCTGTTGCCGACCTTTTTCTGGACCTGTTTCTGCTTTTGCTCCTCCGTCCCGGCCATCGACCTGTTTTGCCCTGTTTCCTGCCTGATACCTGTTGCCGACCTCTTTTCTGGACCCGTTTCTGTTTTGCTCCCCCATCCTGGCCATCAACCTGTTTTGTCGCTGCCAACGACTACCCTCGCTCGACACGTTCGTGCCATCATCTACCCAGGACCGACGATCATCGGATCGTGGATGCAAGCACTGCTCTCGTTCTTAATAAAAAGTGAGTAAAACGAACGCTATTGGGTCCTGTCTCCGTTCCTGGCTTGTGATACAGTAGTGCTAAGTGTAACCGTAATCGGATGGAAAACCTGAAAGTTGTACACTTATTCCTTACTACAAACTTCTTATATTGATAGTTAAAATGGAGAGACAGTGTCGATCTTAAGACAATAGTATTGATCCCATCCAAGTGCGTCCTCAGTATCTATAATATCAATATTTGCATCGATCCAGCCTCCTATTCCACCTACCTGGCACACAAATGCAAGCGCACACACCTCCGGATGGCAATCAGGAGTCTGAAAGAACTGTGTTTCCTCAGCAGACACAAGGCTGATTCTAAAGCTAATAGTCATTGTTTGAAGTGACACTGCCGCCCTGGCATTTGCTTAACCTTCTGTCTTATGTGCAAGGCAGAGTCAACGCACAATCCCTGCTTAATTAATATTTTCCCTCTCTCGCTCTCCTCCCTATGCCACGAATAACCCTTTCAAATAAAGTCGGACGGAAAAAAATGCTGTATTTTGAAGTCCTCTGAATGGATAGGACAGGAATTGTCTTATGCTGATGTACATCATATAGATACAAAAAGTTTCAGGGTGACGAAATCAAAACAAGATAAGTTTATACAAAAGTAATGTGAAAAAAATGTATCTGAAAAAAAAAAGAAAATAGAAGTCAAGTCATGTTTATTTGTAGAGCCCTTAATCACAAAGAGTCTCAAAGGGTTGCACAGACTACAGATTACTGCAAACCACAGACTATTATTACACACTTCCCTGATCTAAAACCTACAAAAGGGCAAGGAACAACTCAAAAACTTCAAGTCAACTCATGTTTATTTGTGACGCCCTTAATCACAAAGAGTCTCAAAGGGCTGCACAGACTACAGATTATCTATCTATCTATCTATCTATCTATCTATCTATCTATCTATCTATCTATCTATCTATCTATCTATCTATCTATCTATCTATCTATCTATCTATCTATCTATCTATCTATCTATCTATCTATCTATCTATCTATCTATCTATCTATCTATCTATCTATCTATCTATCTATCTATCTATCTATCTATCTATCTATCTATCTATCTATCTATCTATCTATCTATCTATCTATCTATCTATCTATCCATCTATATCTCTATCTCGATCTTTATCTCTATCTCTCTATCTCTATCTCTATCTCAATCTCTCTATCTCTATCTATCTATCTATCTATCTATCTATCTATCTATCTATCTATCTATCTATCTATCTATCTATCTATCTATCTATCTATCTATCTATCTATCTATCTATCTATTTCCTCACTATGTCGATCTATCTATCTATCTATCTATATATCTATCTATCTATCTATCTATCTATCTATCTATCTATCTAACTATCTATCTATCTATCTATCTCTCTCTCTCTCTCTCTCTCTCTCTCTCTCTCTCTCTCTCTCTCTCTCTCTCTCTCTCTATCTATTTATTTATTTATCTATCCATCTATTTCTATGCTTCATGATAGAAAATGAATCTTTCCGAAATAATATTTTTTAGTGAATTTGTCTCATTTTAGTGTTTTTCCTGTTAGGTTTTACTTCCACTTATATCGAAAGAGAATGAATTATTGGGATGTAACAGTTTTTTTTTAAACAAAAACATTTTAAACACAATTCGAAAGTATAATAAAATAAGATAAATAGTCATCTTTCATTGTAAAATATTTTTTCAGCGGGTGAATAATGTCATTCTCGGCATATTCAGTATTATTCGGAATTTTTAATCCTTACAAAATTAAATACATCTCACTTTGACAAATATCAATGTGAAAATGAGACTGATACTAATGATTGCTATTTCAGTCTTCTTGTTCGCTGCCGCCAGATCGCTCACAAAATCTGTAGAGATAATATTAAGAAGAACGGAAACAGAAGTTCATCAAAGTCTCATCAAAATAACTTCCAAGGCTCCGGCTTCTTTCAATTTCTAAATGAGATCAAAACAACAGTCGGAAGCGTTTACGAATCACCAGGAAGACGCAAACAACAACAACAAGACCGAAAAAACGCTGTAATGAATGGCCGAGACGCAAACAAATGAAATAATACAAAGAGAAAATGGAGCAAAGAGGAGGGCTTGAGCAATCCACCGGGACACTTTTCTTTTATTGTCTTTCTTCTTTCATCTTCTGTACTTTTGTTTGTTTTCTTTATTCTTCCTATTGAGAGATTTGGCAACTTATGTGCTGTCCAAAGAGGCGGGGAAACGGGGATGGGGGATTTATTGTTGTGTGTGTCTTTGTATGCAAAAGAGTGTGCGCTTGTCCTTGTCTGTTAAATTATTCAGTATTTTCCAAATTTCCATAGAGGAAATAGACTCAGCTGTAATTGACTTGACAATGGTGTAATTATTTTATTTCTTGGACTGTCATTATTATCGACACACTTATAAAAAAAAATACTGTATTCATTTGTGTATTACGCGTGTCATGACCGGAACAGAATCGGGACCCGATTGCGTAACGTTTACCAATAGTTTCATTGAAAGAAAGAGGAAGGTCTTCCGTAGCGAGCGATGGCGGTGTCAGGGACGGAAAAACAGGTCGGTAGCCGGGACAGGGAGAGTAAAAACATGGTCAGGGTCGGAAAAGAGCTGCAAGCCAGGATGGGAGAGTAGACGTGGTCGGGATCGAAACGGGTCGTGAGTCGGGACGGGAGAGCAGACGTGGTCGTGATCAAAACAGGTCGTAGCCGCAAATAAACGGGAGAAAAGAACGGGACAGGCAGGAGTCAGGTTCAAAATAGGCTTGCCTTATATCAACAGAGGTTTGCAGACGGACTGACGACCGGGGATTGACAGGACAGGGTTTAAACAGTGGGGAAGCCAATGGCGCCACACGGGCGGGGCAAATTGGGCACCATAGTAAGGTATTTATTTGTGTAAAACATACATTCGGGTATTACGCGCACCCCTAATTTTTGAATCAAAATCATATTTTTTTTTCTCAGTTGGGACTGAGCATTGTAAGTGAAAAATGTTATAAATACATGTGGCCATTATTACGATAATATATGAAAAGTCAAGTCATGTTTATTTGTGACGCCCTTAATCACAAAGAGACTCAAAGGCTGCACAGACCACAGACTATTATGACACTGTCATTATTATCGACATACTTATTGAAAAAAAGTTCTGTATTTATTTGCGTAAATCAGAACGGAACAAGGACCCAATTGCGTAATGTTTACCACAAGTTTTATAGAAAGAAAGAGGAAGGTCTGCGTCCACGATCAGGTGTTGGCTGGACGCGGGACGCAAGTCGCTCTCGCACTCGGATTGTGAGCTGAATATGGAAGTGGAGCGATGGCGGTGTCAGGGACGGGAAAACAGGTCGGTAGCCGGGACAGGGAGAGCGAAAACATGGCCGGAGTCGGAAACGAGTCGTGAGCAAGGACGGGACGTAGTCGGGATCCAAAATGGGTCGTAAGCCGGGACGGGGGAGCAGACGTGGTCGTGATTAAAACAGGTCATAGCCGGAGACAAATGGGAGCAAAATATGGGAAAGGCGGGAGTCAGGGGTCAAAAAAAGGCTTGCCTTGAAAATCAGAGGTCCGCAGACGGACTGACAACCGGGGATTGACAGGACAGGGTTTAAATAGTGAGGAAGAGAATGCCGCCACATGGGCGGGGCAAATTGGGCGCCATGGCAACCGTGACAATAGACAAACAAAAATGTACTGTATTTATTTGTGTAAAACATAAATTTGTGTATTACGCGCACCCCTAATTTTTGAATCGAAGTTCGTAATTTTTTTTTTTACTTTTTCTCAGTTGAAACTGAACATTGTAAGTGAAAAATGTTATGAATACATGTGGCCATTATTACGATAATGTATGAAAAGCTAAGTGGGATAACAAACGCCAGCGATTTGGTGATCGCTGGGCAGGAAAATAATAATAATAATAATAATAATTTCCTTGTATTGTCATTCTGTGTAACAATGTACACAGAACGAAATGTCGATTGCACCTGACCCGTTGTAGCGAGCCTATGCAGCCGCAGCCAACAGAGGGCGCCGCCGACCACTTTTTAAGTCTTAGGAATGACTCGGCCGGGGCGCGAACCACCGACCTCCCAGTCTCAAAGCGGGCGCCTTACCATCTAGGCTACTGAGCTGGTATCCGGGAAGAGGGAAGAGCGTGGTAAAAGGGCGGAAACGAGTCGAGCAGCTAGGACGGGAGATCGGAGCGTGGTCGGTGGACAGAAAGAAACATGTCGGGCAGCCCGTCGGCGAGATCGGAGCGTGGTCGGTGAAGGGAAACGAGGGGAGCAGCCGTGACGGGAGATCAGAGCTTGGTCGGTGGACAGGAACTAGTCGTTGAGCCAAAACAGGCGATCCGATCATGGTCGGTGGATGGAAACAAGTCGGGCAGCCAGGACTGGAGATCGGAAAGTGATCGGAGGAAGGAAGCCGGAGACAATCGGTAAGCCTGGGGCAGATGAATAGGACACAGGATAAGACGGGACAGACGAGAGCCAGAGTCAAAAGGTGCTTGTCTTGCATGTGCGGAGGTTCGCTGACGGACTGACAAGGAGTGAATGAGAGTGTTGAGCTTAAATAGAAGGGAAACCAATCAGGAGACGAGCAGCAGCTGGAGGCAAACGAGTGGACATAGGTGAGGGCAATGAGCAAATCATGACAAGAAGGTGATAATTAATTCATGCAGTGTCCCTCTGTAATATTCGTCCACTAGATCTTGCTGTATTGTGGAGTAAAACTGAAAATGCTATGAAGCACAAGGAAGAATACAAACTACTGAAACTCAAATTGACTAAACCACACCATTTTCAGGGTTGGGTAGGGTTACTTTAACTTGATTACTTTCAATTACTTTTGGATTACTCCAATACCAAATATGCTAATAAAAGACAAAAGAAACTAAATATGAATAAAAGTACTACATTTTGTGCAGGCTTGGGGAGTAACGGAATACATGGAACGGCAAAAATGATGTTGGAGATCAAAGAGATCAAAGCCAGGAGAGAAAGCTTACCACGTGTTGGAGTCATCATTTTATTCATATTTAGTTTATTTTGTCTTTTGGTAGTATATTTGGTATTGGAGTAATCCAAAAGTAATTGAAAGTAATCCAGTTAAAGTAACCCTACCCAACCCTGACCATTTTACATCACATGTTTTTAGGCGGATTTTTCGTCAAAACAATTCTAATGTCTCGACTAACGATTATTTCAAACAATGCATTGTTAAATTATTGTTCTTGTATTTTTTTATCATTTAAAATCTCATCTCATCTCATTAGCTACACCGCTTATCCTCAGTAGGGTCGCAGGGGTGCTGGAGCCCATCCCAGCAATCATCGGGCAGTGGGCAGGGGACACCCTGAACTGGTTGCCGGCCAATCGCAGGGCACACGGGGACAGACAACTCACTCGCTCAATCACACCTAGAGACAATTTGGACCGGCCAATTCACCTAAAATAGTTATTTTTTTTAAAGGATTGGTTTTTTTACCACTAAATAATCCGGCCTGTACCTTTAAAAAATAATTGATACAGAACTGGTTTCTAAAAGGTTTCCTCCAGCCAGGATATTTTACTACTTTTTTTTGGAAAGTCATGTCTTTTCTTGTACTTCACTGTTATGTCTGCTAGCGGCAGATCAAAGGTAAAATTACATCTATTTTCACATGTAGGAGCTGTTATTCCGAATCTGCCTCAGCACCTTTTCAGGAAATGGTCCGGACGCCTTTTTATAAAGGTCGCCTGCACAAGAGTAGGTGGAACTAATGCCGAGTGGAGACGAAGAATGAAAAAGTCAGCCGTGTTCCGCTTGGGAGGCGTGGCTGAGGGCTTTTCGGGTCAATAAAGAATCAATGGGAGAGACTTCAGAATCAGAGATTCTAGAGGAGATCGTTGTAGCCATGGCTATCATGTAGCCGAGAAAACATTACATACATTTAGTCTGAAAATTGTTCTGGCTTGTTTTTCCAAGAGTTGTGACATCATTGAAGGAACACAACAGTTTCAAAATGGTGAATCCGATTAACATAACATATGAGGCAGCTCTGAAACAGAAGGGGATTAGAGTGAACAGGGATATCATAGAGCTTCTGCCGCTTGGAGTAATCGGGACTTTGCTAACCCTGTCGCTAGGAGCCTCGTGACTCTTTTTGGTGGTGTTCGACCTCCAAAATTTGCCTTAGGTAAGTTTTCCTGCAGCCGTCACAGTGAGTGTTATTTGTCTGCCCTCGCAACTTTTTGTTTGGGTGATTGTCATTTTTTTTTTAATGTTTTCCGCCACGAGTGTCACAGTGGGTATGATATTGTCTGGCTAGCATCCCGTTAGCGTAAGGGCTGCAGAGGGCTTCCTGTCTAATTTTCTCCCGATTAGACTCCGTTACATTGTGTTGTTTGGTTGGCATTTGTCGCAACAGACATTTTTAGTTGTTGGTCTCGGTTAGCAAGGCTGCTCGCTGCATGTTTTTTGATCTGCCACCCTCACATTTTTCCACCAAGGCTGCGGACGCCTTTTGTTGATCTGTCCGGTTAGCCCCCGTTAGCTTTCTGTGTTTATGGCTACTCGCTTTGTATGGTACTGTTACTGCATCCACCTGCAACACAAGGCATATTATTTCAATAGTAAAAGTACAACAATTTTGCTGAAAACACTTTTAACCTCTTCAACAAATTAACATGTAAAACAATATGGCGACTGGCTTGCTCGGGTGCTGGTGTTCCTCCGATGATGTCAGAGTTCAGGATGACAAAGACAAGAAGATATTCTATCTTCAAACTGCATCTCAGAAAATAATAGGAATATATCAATGAAATGTATACAAGTTATATGCAAAAGCCATTAACTATTTGGTCACATTTTGCATGTTTCAGAATTTGGGAATTCTATTAACACCGTGCAACCAAACCTTTAAGTGTGATCGTAGGATAGTTTGTGTATCTTTTTTGGAGACACATAAGTGAGACAAAAATATAAAATGTCTTTTCACAAAACACATGAAAATAGAACATGCAAATGCAGTGGGCTTCAATATTCTGTGATTCCAGATTCTCATCTTTGGTTAACACGTTCAAGAGATATGTGGAGAAATGAGCAAAACGCAAATTAGTGAGGGCGCTGCAAGGAACGCGTGACACGTAAAGCCTGTCTTCTGTAACAAAATTGAAGTTAAATAAGAATGTATTAACGTTTACACCTTTATATTTCTGCGTCTGCAGAGGGTACATTGGCCAATATGTTTTCCATCATCAACACATTTCTGTAAGAGTTTCTGAGAACATTTTAAGGTCATCTTTCATTTTGACGGGTTGAAAATTGGACCATAAAATATTTGAAAAAAAATCATAAATACATAAAAGAATTGGACTATGGACCACAGCAGCAGTGTGTCATCAATGTGCATTACACTAAGAGAGAGACAGAGAGACTAATGAGAACAATGACAGGTGGATAGTAAAAACACAGTCAGTTGATAAAATTCCAGCCCAACCCGAACCTCATGATTGACATTATAGGCCCGACCTGGACTGAAATTCTGGGCGATCAGGTACAGGCTTAAAATATTCTGCTTCAAGCCTAGGTTTGAGACACACAGTAGTGATGTGTTTTGATTGGTATTTTCTTTTCTCTTTTTCATGATTCCACATGTATTGTCCTGCAAGTTCTCTATAAAAGTGACTTTAGTTTTTTTATTCGTGTTTTTGAATGCCAAGGAGTTGCACGTTTCATTATTTTTTCATGCTTTTAATCTGAGTCTGTTCCACGGGATACAATGTCGGAGTGTGTACTTGTCTAAGACTAATGATTTCATACTTTTTGCTCGGGGTTGTACTTCACAAAAATTTGATACTCACTTGATATGGGTGGTTACGGAACATATAAACCAGGAATATCAAGGGAAAACTTTATTTTACAAATTATCTTATTCATCTTTGTTTCACTCATGGCTAACACATCAACATTCCTTTTAGTCATCATCCTTCCAATCTTCTCTTTCTTCCACTCAGTCGCTTTACTTCCACATCCTCTTACTTTTGGTGACCCTATAACTAGGGTTTGCGAGACCTTTCGGTCTCCCGGCCCCCTTTCTTTGCCTTGGTTTCTTTTAGGGAGTAGAGAAAGAGAGGAGATGATCCCCAGTTCCCTCGCTCCCTCCACTTTAGTCGCCTCTTACGACACGCAGAGGACCACGGTGGGAGAATTCTCCTCCCTCTCACAAGGAGAGGGCCCCTCACCACAGGGAAAATTATCTAAAATATAAACAAATGAGTTTTTATGAAGACGTTCCCTCTCAATTTCATACCTTTCAACCTCCATGGCTCCATGCCCTTACAAAATGTTATATTTTCCCTTACAAAATACTAAATAATCTTACACCATATTTTTTTTTCAAACATGTTTGTTTATGTAGTTTAACATGTTATATTGTACATGTGTTTTGTTATATATTGTTAATTAACATTTTGTTGTGACATACTGAGTTGCTCGACATGAATGAGGTTTATTATAAAAAAGGTTCAAAAATTAAGTAGCTTCAACGTTCACTGTAGAAAGAAAAAATACATGCAAATAGAATTAAGTAGAACGATACATTTTCTTATTCAAATTATGAATTCATTTTCTGCATTCAATTATTGTTTGTAATATACTGATTAAAGGGATAACCACAAACCTGGCTTTTTTCATTTTCTCCTTTCATACTTCATTTTTTTCTTAACTTTTTTATACAACAATAATGATTCGTTATATAATGCATCAAAACAAGTGATGAGTTGAGCCGAAAAAGCCGGTTCTCTAAAAAGAGACAGACTTCCTTTCACTACATAACTACCACATTAAATTCGAGGCGGAAGACGCATGCGCACAGTGGCATCAAACCGCTCGCTTCGTTTGCATCGGAAAAAAAAAAAACATACCGAGAAAGAGGCGGCCGCGGCAAACTCGTTTGACTCGATTAATTTCCCATTTTGTCATGGTTAGTGTACACTGGATGGTACCCATAATTGGCATATTTGCGTTTTTCCGTACAGATTTCCTTGTACGCCGTACACGTCTTAAAATGCATAATAAACGTTCTTTGTACCGCAAAAACGTACAGCTTGACAGGTATGTAAAATTATTTATAAGATTCCATCTATCCTATTTTGTATTTTTCTATACTACTCCACCAGCTCAGTAGCCTAGATGGTAGGGCGCCCGCTTTGAGACTGGGAGGTCGCTGGTTCGCGCCTCGGCCGAGTCATACCTAAGACTTATAACATTGGTAAAATGGCGGCGCCCTCTGTTGGCTGCGGCTGCATCGGCTCGCTACAACGGGTCAGGTGTATCGACATTTCGTTTTGTGTACATTGTTACAAAGAATGACAATACAAAGGAAATTATTATTATTATTATTATTATTGAGGTGCAGCTGTGATAAACAAATTGAGTAGTCCATTAGATTTTGTGTGGTTACACCTTGATATTAGGATTCTAAAGCCTTCTTGAGTTTTCAACTAGGGTTTCATACGAGGGTTTTGGCTTCAAATCATGGTTTTAAACTCTCATCAGGGTTCCCACTTTCGGTTTCAAACCAGGCTTTCAGTTTAAAGTAGAATTTCAAGGCTTTTTAGGGCTCCCTCTCGGGGGTTTTGGACCATGGCTTCAAATGAGGGTAGTGAAGTCGTCTCAGGGTTCCCACTTTAGGGTTTTTCCGTACAGATTTCCTTGTATGTCGTATGCGTCTTAAAATGCATAATAAACGTACTTTGTACGGCGTATACGTACATGTTGACAGGTATGCGGTTTTGCTTTTTCACATTTAAGACAAGGATACTTCTGTTATCTCTTCAATAAATATACCTTTCTTTATGAGTGCTATTGAAATGAAAGCGAAAGTGCATTTCAGACACCGAGGGAATTGAAATAAAAACATGTTTTTGATTTAAACCAGGAGCACTAATTAACGCTTATGGTTCAATATGGAAATGGAGCTATCAACATTAAGTTCACCTTTTCCTCTTTCATAAAAGGAAAAAAAAAACACCAAAAACATGTCAAAGTCACTCTTCATTAAAATTGCAGCGGATGTGTTGTGACATCCCTGACATGTGGGAAATAACGAGGCAATGTGTGAATGATAGAAAACAGACTTTGAAGTACCAGCTTGCTACGGAGAGGCATCGCTTTATTCCGGGCTGGACGAAAGCCACAAATTAGGAAAATAAAGATATCAATTAAGTGGCATAATTGAGATTGTGTAGACGTATAAAAAATGAATTTCCCAACGGTGCAGCACGTAATGAGTTCCACAGAGGTATAAAAGGTACGCTCGTCGGAGCCCCAATGAGAAATCTAGAGAAACACGTGCGCAAGGTGATATCCTTTATCCTCCATCTTGACTCACTTATTGTGTGGCTGCCTATCATTTTGCAGGTTGATACTTTGAAGCTTCATATTAAGGAAAACATATATATTTTATTTATGTTTTCATATAAATAAAGGAGAAGGTAGTATTCTGAGGTAAATAAACTCAAATTTACAGTAGAAAAATGAAATATATGTGAGATTATAAGCAAATTTAAGTAATATAATACAGACATTTGGAACATTATACAATGTGAAAGGTCATCTCATCTCATCTCATTAGCTACACCGCTTGTCCTCAGTAGGGTCGCGGGGGTGCTGGAGCCCCTCCCAGCAATCATCGGGCAGTGGGCAGGGGACACCCTGAACTGGTTGCCAGCCAATCGCAGGGTTAAGATCATCATTCTATTCCCAAATTTAGCAGAAAAAAAGCCAAAACATTAGTAGTATTACAAAGTAGAAAAAAGGAGACAGAAAAAAAGGAAGAGAAAAAGCAAGAAATATTAATGACATAATTTATTTGCAGCGGCAGCACGGCGGCGCAGTGGTTAGCGCTTGTGCGGCACAGTTCATGTCATGGGAACCTGTCGTGGGTTCAAATCCAGCTCCAGACTTCCTGTGCGGAGTTTGTATGTTCTCCCCGTGCTTGCGTGGGTTTCCTCCGGGCACTCCGGTTTTCTCCCACATTCCAAAAACATGCATTTCAGGTGAATTGGCCGGTCTAAATTGTCCCTAGGTGTGAATGAGCGAGCGAGTGAGTTGTCTGTCCCCGTGTGCCCTGCGATTGGCTGGCAACCCGTTCAGGGTGTCCCCTGCCCACTGCCTGGAGATGGCTGGGATGGGCTCCAGCCCCCCGCGACCCTAATGAGGATAAGCGGTACGGCTAATGAGATGAGATGAGAATTTATTTGCAAAAACAAAACAATAAAAGAAACAAAAACAGAATATTTATTATCATAAAGTGACTAATTGTTAAGAAAAAGAAAAAAAATGGCGGTATTTAAAATTATATACAATATAGAGGTTACATGTGAGAGGGAGAAAAAAAATATGTGTGTCACGGTTGCTATGACGCCCAATTGGCCCCGCCCGTGTGGAGCCAGTTGTGGCTCATTAACAGATTGGCTTACATTCTTTTTAAGCTAAGTGCTTTCACTCCCCCTTTGTCAGTCCGTCAACGAACCTCTGCCCCGCAAGATGTGGTTTTTAACTATGTCCGGTTTCTTCCCTGCGTTTCCTGTCTGGTATCGTTCCCGTCTATTTTCGTCCTGTTTGTTCTCCAGTTCTGTTTAATTTCGATATCCTGTTTTGATATAAATCCTGTCCGTCCCGTCCTGTCCGGTATCTGCTCGGGCAATTGGTATCGATCTCGTCGGCCCTCTGGCTTCCAGTCATTCCACGTCAGACTGCTGCCTGCTAGCATGTTATTGGAAGTTTATCTTCTACAATTCAAGTGATATACAGTGGTTTGCAAAACTATTTGGCCCCCTTGAACTTTGTGACCTTTAACCACATTTCAGACTTCAAACATAAAGATATAAAACTCTGATTTCTTGTGAAGAATCAATAATAAGTGGGACACAATCATGAAGTGGATATTTTAAAACTGTTTTATCAAATAAAAAACGAAAAAGTGGCTGTGCAAAATTATTCAGCCCCTTTACTTTCAGTGCAGCAAACTCTGTCAAGAAGTTCAGTGAGGATCTCTGAATGATTCAATGTTGATCTAAATGACTAAAAATGATAAATGGAATCCACCTGTGCGTACTCAAGTCTCAATGCACCTGCACTATGATAGTCTCAGAGGTCTGTTTAAAGCGCAGAGAGCAGCATGAAGAACGAGGAACACACCAGGCAGGTCCGAGATACTGTGGTGGAGAAGTTTAAACCTGGAAAAAGGTCACAAAGTTCAAGGGGGGCAAATAGTTTCGCAAGCCACTTTACATTATCACACGTTAGCAATCTTTGCAGGAGCTTGGTAACAATCTTGATGATTGTAATTGTCTGTAATGGAGCAGGATGGTTTCCAAAACATGAAGAATACTTGGCACCTGAGGATCAAGTACTGTGTGCTCATTCCTGGACATTGGTAGACCCAACACAGTCCCTTGGACCACACTCATGAAAAGGCCAGATATTACGCTCAATGAGATTGTACAGACTAAATTATATAGGATTTTTAAACCGGGAGTTTAAAGACCAGAAAATAAACATAGTACACACAACAGCACTCCATGTTCCATGTTCCGGTTCATGACAGCAGCTCTGATCACACCTCTCCCACTGTTGATTCTAGACCCTTCCAGAGATAACTCCACACCAGGCATTTACTTTAATCCAGACCAAATGCTAATAGGGCTGTTTGGTCGCCCGCCATCTGCCTGGGCTGCTGGTCAACTGAGGCAAGCTGTGCCGAGCGGTACGTGTTGCCGGGCCGCTGCCAAAGTCTGAGCTGCCCAGAGACCACTTCATAGCTAGAGGACACTTAACAGCCAATTGTCCACACTTACTGGGAGCGCACACTGCAGCTAGTCTATTTAATCAATTGATGGTTTCATTATTTTAATGGTGGATTGTCTATCTTCCACTTGCGTGTTGTTAATATCTGAAGATTTATTTTAAAAGAAAACTCTGACCAATGCTCTCAATGCAAAGTATTTATTATTTCTTTACAACCCAACCAAGACCAACATTTGGTACGGCCCTGAAGAATAGAATAGAATAGAATATACCTTTATTGTCATTGTTACATCATGGGATCAATTGTGATAACAAAATTGGACGTGGCACTCCAGTCCCACATTTTACAGTGAAGATAAGGAAAACAAAGAGATAAAGGAACAAAGAAGATGTTTGTACTGTCCTTGTTGTATAGGCTTTGTTTTCCTCCGGAGGGGGGGTGTATGAGGGGGTGAGGGACAGACAAAGATGGGCGGATCCAACTAGATGTTTGATCTTACTGTAAACACGGTCCAGTGTTTTTTTTCCCTAATTGCTTAGTCCACGTATTGAATGGATTTGGGAAGGACGGTCCTTAAACATGCCCGATTAAAGTCGCCGGCGACGATAAAAGCTCCGTCGGGGTGTGCTAGCTGCTGTTTAATGATTGCAGCGGGCAGGAGATTTAGTGCTATGCTAACGTTAGCATCCGGTGGAACGTAAACAGCAAGCACAATGACCACAGTTAGCTCTCTCGGTGGATAGAAGGGTCTACAATACTGCTAGAAACTCTATATCGAGTGAGCAGTGTGTCTCAATGATTCGGCTGTTATTGTAGCGCATAGTCCTCCACCTCTGTTTTTACCGGAGTCTCTGTCTCGTTCGTGCCGGTGAAGTGTGCTTCCTGCTAGTTGGACTGCGGCGTCGGGGAACCCAAGACTCCGTTTTGACAAAAATACTCCAATTTCGGACAAAGCAATAGGATACATTTTAATGAAAAAAATAGTTATTTAGCAACTTTGAGTTTTATTTCGATATGCAAACGTCCATAAACATCAAATTGGGTGGAGTGATCATGACCAGTGAAGAGACAATTTAAACTGGGGAACTGAAAAAACCCTTAATGACCATAAAAGGACACCAGGACAAGACAAATTAACTTGTAGAAGCTGATTGGGTGACAAAATGAAGCTAAACACAACCCATGTGGAGAAGATATAGAGGTAAGTTCTTAAGCCTGAATATGAGAAGTTGACAATCCAATAGTTCAGGTGGTGCTTGTAGTCCAGGATATCAGGGAGGGGTTCGGTACACAAGCGCTGTGACATGGGTGCTGTTGGGAATTGAATATCAAAATGTACCGTTTACCAAATTGTTCGAAATACACAACCTGCTTTCACCCAACAATTTAGGCGCGCTCGTTTTTTGATGAAAAAGATGACAGAAAAAAGCCGACATTTTCACACGGGGGCAGATTTAGGTGTACTCCATCGAAAACGGCCGAATTAGTGTCGTTGGAGTCTCTGTGGGAAGCCTTCTTCTGAAGTCCTTCACCTCTCTCCTTATTGGCCCACGTCTCTCCGCAAAATGGTGTGCCGACTCCTCCCATGGGCGTGCCAAGGAAGCCCAACGTGGGCTCCACGAACTAGCAGGGAACCAAGGGAAAAGATTTGGAGGAAATGATGGGTCTCTGGCTTCCTGTCCTTCCACGCCAGACCGGCTTCCTAACGTGCATGACTCCCCATTTCCCGTAAAATAAAACACGGTTGGGTCCTGTATCTGTTCTGGTTCTGGTTGTTTTCAGAACCTATCGCTGTGATCAACAGATATATAAAGAATAGATTTTTTAAATGTAATGCTACAAAATGGTGAAAATATAGTCCTAACAGTGTGGAACCAGAATAAGGTCAGCTAAGGCAAATGTTTCTCTTAAAATAAAAGGCTTGGGTCCTGTATCTGTTCTGGTTCGGACAAATACGAAGCTATAAGAACACTTCTCTTTTCAAAAACTCTCATTCATCTACAGGGTTGGGTAGGGTTACTTTAACTGGATTACGTTCATTACTTTTGGATTACTCCAATACCAAATATGCTAATAAAAGACAAAAGAAACTAAATATAAATAAAATTATGACTCACATTATTAGCATATTTGCAGGGTTGGGTAGGGTTACTTTAACTTGATTACTTTCAGGTACTTTTGGATTACTCCAATACAAAATATGCTAATAAAAGACAAAATAAACTAAATATGAATACAGTTACAAAATTTTGTGCAGGCTTGGGGAGTAACGGAACACATGGAACGGCAAAAATAATGTTGGCAAACTGTTTGGATTTATTTTCGTTTTGTTTCTGTCACATTTTATGTTAGTTTTCCCGGAGATCAAAGAGATCAAAGCCAGGAGATAAAGCTTACCACGTGTTGTGAGTCATAATTGTATTCATATTTCGTTTATGTTGTCTTTTATTAGCATATTTGGTCTTGGAGTAATCCAAAAGTAATTGAAAGTAATCCAGTTAAAGTAACCCTACCCAACCCTGTTCACCTATCGAAATTGAATTTTGACCCTCACCACGGACCGTCGTTTAACTTCTAAACCTGGCTGCCTAAGTGCAAAATCGAGTTGTTCAATTTAAATGAGGGCTATGAATTATCGCGGTGATTACTTTTCAAGGTTTTCTCGCCGAACCCCTTGTGGCCAAAAAAGGAACTGTGTTTCTCATTGTGAAAACCGTCTCTTTAATTCCGGGCGAAGTCTTCCTCAGAGAGATGGAGAGCAGTTGTTTTCTTTCTTTCCGTGTGTGTGTGTAATTTCCTTACAAGAAAAAAAAAAACCCTGCCTTTTGTGTGTTTTGGTGTTCTCTGCTCTCCATCTCGCAACCTTCTCCTCATTATCAGTTCTCCTCCAGCATAACGGTGCCAAGGTTGTTCAACTTTTTTAGCTCAGGAAACAAATTTAGAAAAATCCAGTCCTACTCCCCGACCCAGTCTAATGACTATTGGTGTTTTACGAACTAGTGTTCCTGGCACACTGGGATGGAGAAATAGGCTCCTTAGCCGTTTCAGGTCCTGACCCGTTGCGTAGTTGGAGAAACAGTTACTCAAAGATGGATAATCATGAAGTGTGGGCACGCTAGCTAAACTACGGTACTTTATAGGCGTTTTTTGGCGTATTTGTGTGGGAGTGGAGCTTTGACATTGTACATATGGGGGCATCCTCCAGCGCTAACAGATGTATTATTGCTTTGTAGCGAAATCCATGCAAGGACATCATTAACTGCGTTTTTAATTGATATGTACAATGTTTTCCCGGGACGTGCCGCAGGCTGTTAGTTTTCGGCGCCTTTGACGCCCACCAGAATTCCAAGGACCTTTGAACGGGAGCGGCCGAGGGTCACTGGAACAGGTGTGCCGTGTGAATTGATCTTCGTGTGGGGCTATTGGGTTAGGTCAGAAAGGATGTTTTTGTTTTTTTTTCCTTACAATTAATTGTTTTCTTTTTTTTCCAGTTAGAAACGTATTCAGTTAATTAGCACGGGTGTTTGATGTTAATACTAGATTTCTGCTCCCTGACTTCGATATCAATTTCAAGGAATTACCGTAAATTCCGGACTATAGAGCGCACCTGATTATAAGCCGCACCCACCACATTTTAAGAGGAAAACCGAGTTTGTACTTACACAAGCCGCACCTGTATGTAAGCCGCATGCGCCCACATTTAAACATGTAACACAAACCAGAAATAACCCAAACCCGACTCCAAGTCCCGCGATTGAAACTAAATGTCCTTCATTAAATTCCACAGTCCAAAAATCACAGCCGGCAAAATGAACGGAAAATTATACCGGTACTTAAGGTTTGATGCAGACCTGCAGAGTCCAAGTACCGTTGAAAGTAATCCAAGGAAAAAAGTGTATATTTCCAAAGGTAAGGGTGGGAAAAATAAATCAGATGTACACATTTATTCAAGCAACTCCTTTTTCTTTAACCAACTTTTTACCCCCTCTTCTTTCCTTGTCTGTCCCTCACCTTTAGCGGTCCCCACTTAAACTCGGCACCCCGCGTTTGTTCCGCCCCTCATTTTTTGTTCACCCGTGCTAAACATATCAGAATAATTGTCTAAAATATATACAAATAAATACATTACAAAAATATACAGTTGCAAATACCTATTATACATAGGTTACACATATTTACAAAGAAAGACGGGACACCGAGAGAGTTTTCAAAGCTTTAATAATAATAATATAGCTTTGACAGGGCAGTTAATGGTAGCAACACTCGAGCGCCGCTAGCGGCCGTAAGAAAAATTACATAAATTGGCCGCATCACTGATTAAGCCGCAGGGTTGAAAGTTAGGGAAAAAAAGTAGCGGCTTATAGTCCGGTATTTACGGTATAACTTTGTTTGAGGCGACACTGTGTAATATTTGGCCATTAGATGCCATTTTATTGTGTAATGTTACCGCACACGAGTGCTACAAAGCGGATGCAAACCGAAAACTACAGAGACTCAAAATGTCATGATGACTGATGCGAAGTACCTGTGCCGGCGACTGATTGGCTCCCTTTCAGTATTTAAACCCACTCCTTTTTGTCACCTGTTGTCAGTCTGTCTGCGAACCTCAGTTTACTCTAGGTAAGCTGTTCGACTTTGACTCACTCCTGCTTTAGCTCCCGTCTGTTTCCTGGCTTCGATCTATTTTTTTTATCTTGACCACGTTTACTCTACTCTCCTGGCTTTCGGCTCATTGCTGATCTCGACCACGTTTTTTTGCTCTCCCGTCCCGGCTACTGACCTGTTTTTTCCGTTCCCGACACCACCATCGCTCGCCACGAAAGTCCCACTTCCGCGTTCCAGCAATCACCGAATCGTGGGTGCAACTCTTTCCTTTCTTCTAATAAAACTGAGAGAAACGTAACTTAGGGGCGTCCTGTCTCCGTCCTGGTCCTGACAATCATGTAGATTCAGAGCAACCTGCTCCCCGCGACCAGCGATATACGGATCGTTTTGTGCAATCCTTTCCCTTCTTCCCAATCAAACTGAGAGAAACGTACGTGTGTGTCCTGTCTCCGTTCTGGTCCTGACAGATGAGAGAATATAAAAACCAAAGGACATACATCAATTTACAAGATGGCGGCAGGCGCAAGTGCAGCGGCTTCACGGGCTCCAGTTCGTCTTTTGTTTTTCAGTGTTCTTTTATCCCTCATATTTTCCCTTCAACTCCTTTCGCAACTACAATAACATCCACAACATCCCGAGGGATATACAGAGACCACCACCGGATCTCCCTGGGTGATCTGCCTGCCGACAACGACGGAGCAAATGAAAAAGGCTGCCAGTCGGGCCTGGGCTAAGAAGGCGACCGCACAGACCAGCGCTCCCAAGCATGTTCCTAACCAACGCCAGATCCATCGTCCACAAAATGAGTGAATTTGAGCTGTGGATCGCCACCAACAGCGTCCGAAATTGGAGTATTTTTGTCATCACGGAGTCTTGGCTTTCCCGTTGCCGCAGTCCAACTAGCAGGACGCACGCTTTACCGGCGATAGGGGGACTCAGGTAAAAACGGGTTGGGGACTATGCGCTACAATAACAGCCGAATCATTGAGACACACTGCTCACTCGATATAGAGTTTCTAGCAGTATAGTGTAGACCCTTCTATCTACCGAGAGAGCTAACTGTGGTCATTGTGCTTGCTGTTTACGTTCCACCGGATGCTAACATTCCACCAGATGCTAACGTTAGCATAGTGCTAAATCTCCTGCCCGCTGCTATCAATAAACAGCAGCTTCCACACCCAGACGGAGCTTTTATTGTCGCCGGCGACTTTAATCAGGCATGTTTATGGACTGTACTTCCCAAATCCATTTAATACGTGGACTGAGCAATTAGGGAAAAAAACACTGGACCGTGTGTACAGTAAGATCAAACATCTAGTTGGATCCGCCCATCTCTGTCTGTCCCTCACCCCCTCATACACCCCCTCTGGAGGAAAACAGAGCCTATACAACAAGGACAGTACAAACATCTTATTTGTTCCTTTATCTCTTTGTTTTCCTCATATCCTCACTGTAAAATGTGGAAATGGAGTGCCACGTCCAATTTCGTTGTCACAATATATCCCATGTTGTGACAATGACAATAAAGGTATATTCTGTTCTATTCTATAATATTCTATTCAAGGCTTTGCAATCATTCAACTATGGTTTTATGGAAATAAAAGTGTACATTTGGACGGCAAATAGGACTTGAATCATATCCAATTGAAATGAGGATGTTTCATTTGTATCAGAACAGAACCAACTACCGTGTTTTCTGCACTATAGGGCGCACCGGGTTATAGGGCGCACCCCTAAAAAATAGTTTTTAGTCCTATATCATCCATAGATAAGGCGCACCGGATTATAAGGCGCTAAGATGGGAACGTCAACAAAACAGTCAGATGATTCAGTCAAACTGATTACCCCCTTAACATTCCGAAAGCGTGCAAAGAAGCAAATACGTGTTGTAGACACGTGCGGATGCGATGTCCGTTCTAAATATCATTCGGAAGGTTAAAGTCTTGGGATTCAAGAAATGCCAACCATTCCTTAGTTTCTATTTTCTTTTTCGCTCGCAACTTTACTGTGCATATGACGATAAACACTTGGAATTGAGTTTAATTTAAAAAAAGACCCATCACAGAAACATCGATATCACTCTGAAACAAGATACTTGGAAAACATATAGCCGGAGTAGCTCACCAAAGTCGTTGTGTTCAATAAAAATATGCAACCATGGTCCTCTTATATCCGTGAGTGTAGTAAATCCAGGAGAGTTAAATATTTACAAATACAGTACAGAATAGTAAAATGCTGTTTACTCTATGCCGTGAGTTCTACCCAACATGCTATTCACATTCATCTTTTTCGGCCAATTGCAGGCTTTGTTTTGTCCCTTTAGCCCATGCGAGCCTGTAAATGATAAAACGGATCTGCCCCCTTTACCTCTGAATAACTTTAGCCAATAGTAATCGATTCAACTGATGATTGACACATCTTTTTCGGCCAATTGCAGGTTTTTTTTTACCCCTTTAGCCTATGCGAGCCTGTACATGATAAAAAGGATCCGCCCCCTTTACCTCCGAATAACTTAAGCCAATAGTGATCGATTCAACTGATGATTGACACATCTTTTTCGGCCAATTGCAGGGTTTGTTTTGCCCCTTTAGCCTATGCGAGCTGGTAAATGATAAAAAGGATCCGCCCCCTTTACCTCCGAATAACTTTAGCCAATAGTGATCGATTCAACTGATGATTGACACATTGGTTAGCCAATGGAACGCCGGTATATAAATCCCAGCATACACCACGGACTACTTCGCATTCAGGGGAAAATCTGGTCGGCGGCTGCTTGAATTAGTTGCAAGACTTTGCGACTTAATGTTGATCCATATATAAGGCGCACTGTATTATAAGGCGCATGGTCAGCTTTTGAAAAAAAATCAAGACTTTTAGGTGCGCCTTATAGTGCGGAAAATACGGTACATTAAGTGAACTCTGAGAAATCTACACGAGAAGGAAGTCAGTGACCTGTCATGTTTTTCCTGCACAGACACGTGAACACTCTCACACACACGAGGGCATTGTACACGTTAATCCAAACTGATTGCATGTCCACTTACATGAATTATTGAATTATGGAGATGCATTATTTACCCGGGAAAATAAGAAAGGCATGCCGGGTTATGAAATTTTATCACAGAGTCATGGAAAAAAGGCAATGCGCTGATGGGAACTGGGGTATCTACAAGAATCATTAAATAGTTTACTGATGATAACAGTTGGAGAACAGTTGTATCAGTTAACGGTTATGCTCATTAGAATAATTAGTTCATTTTGTTTAATGGATTTATTTTAGTTTACTTACTTTTTGGACCGTCTTATCCTAGTCTTTGTCACTCTAACACTCCATTTCCCACACTATCTCCGACAATCTTTCTCTCTCTCTCTCTCTCTCTCTCTCTCTCAATCTTGGCCTTTCTCTCTCTTTCTACGTCTTTCTGTCCGTCGTTCTCTCTTTCTCCATTGTTTTGTATTTCTTCCCCTCTCTTTTTCTCTCTGTATTTCTTTCTTTTTATGTTTTTCTCTCTCTGGCTTTCTCTTGTTCTTATTTGTTCTTTCGGTCTTTCCCGCTCTCTTTATTTGTACTTTTCATCTGTTTTATTCTCGCTCTCTCTCTCTTGGCATTTCTCTCTATTTCCTTCTTTCTTAGTCTTTCCATGTCTTTCTGTCTGCATTTCTCTCTTTCTCCATATTTTGTATATATTCCTCTCTCTCTCTTTATTTCTGTCTTTTTGTTGTTGTTCTCTTTCTGTCTTTCTCTTGTTCTTATCTGTTCTCTCTCTCTTTCCCTATCTCTTTATTTATTTGTATGTATCTGTTTATTCTTGCTCTCTCTTTTTCTTTACTGTCTCTTGCCTCTCTCTCTCTCTCTCTCTCTCTCTCTCTCTCTCTCTCTCTCTCTTTCTCTCTCTCTCTTTGTGTCTTTCTTGCTCTCTCCATCTCTCTCTTTTTTCTCTAACTGCGTTTTCCTCTTTCTCTCTTGGCCTTTCTCCACTTGATTCTCTCTCAGTCTTTCCCTTTATTTCTCTCTGTCTTTCTCCATTGTTCTGTAATTCTTACCCTCTCTTTTTCTGTTTATATTTCTCTTTTTCTACTGTTCCCTCTCTGTCTTTCTCTTGTTCTCATTTGTTCACTTCATCTTTCCCCCAGTCTCCCTCTTCCCCTTTCACTCTCTCTTTTTCTGTATTTTTCTCTTCTCTCTCCCTCTCTGTCTTTCTCTCTCCATCTCTCTCTTTTTCTGTCTCTTTCTCTTCTCTCTCCCTCTCTCTCTTTCTCTCTCCATCTCTCTCTTTCTCTAATTGGCTTTTCCTATGTCTCTCTTGGCCATTCTCTCTTTCCTTTTCTCTTTCCTTCTCTCTTAGTCTTTCCCTTTTTTCTATCTATCTTCCTTCATTGTTCTGTAAGTCTTGCCCCCTCTTTTTATCTCTATATTTCTATCTTTTTCTATTGTTCCCCGTCTGGCTTTCTCTTGTTCTCATTTATTCACTGTCTTTCCCTCAGGCTCCCTCTTCCCCTTTCACACTGTCTTTTTTCTTGTCTATCTATCTTTCTCTCTCTCTTTCTCCAACTGGCTTTTCCCCTCTCTCTCTTCGCATTTCTCTCTTTCCTTCTGTCATAGTATTTCATTCTCTTTCTACCTGTCTTCCTCCATTGTTCTGTAAGTCTTCCCTATATATATATATATATATATATATATATATATATATATATATATGTATATATATATATATATATATATATATATATATATATATATATATATATATATATATATATATATATATATATATATATATATATATATATATATATATATATATATATATATATATATATATATATATATATATATATATATATATATATATATATATATATATATATATATATATATATATATATATATATATGTGTGTGCGGCACAGTTCTGAGGTCTTGGGAACCTCCTGTGTGGGTTCAAATCCAGCTACCGACCTTACTGTGCAGAGTTTGTATGTTCTCCCCGTGCTTGCGTGGGTATCCTCCGGGCACTCCGGTTTCCTCCCACATTCCAAAGACATGCATGTCAGGTTAATTGGCTCGCTCAAATTGTCCCTAGGTGTGAATGAGCGAGCGAGTTTTCTGTCCCTGTGTGCCCTGCGATTGGCTGGCAACCAGTTCAGGGTGTCCCTTGCCCACTGCCCGATGATTGCTGGGATGGGCTCCAGCACCCCCGCGACCCTACTGAGGATAAGCGGTGCAGCTAATGAGATGAGATACATATATATATATATATATATATATATATATATATATATATATATATTGCCATACATCTCTACTGACCCATTAGCTGATGCCAAATTCTGTCCTATTTTGCCTCCTTTCTCTCATTCAAAAGCTCAAATCAGCATACAAACACCCTCAGCAGGGCAGCATCCCTCCGTTTGTCAGAACGTTCCGACGCCGAGCGCCACCTCAAGAGTCAAGACACAGGTCCCCTGAAACCGCTTCAGAACGAAAACAAGACCCAGAACCTCAACGCAACAATAGCCCCAATCTCACAGCTCCCGCTCTGCCGACTCTGCACCTATATATAGAGAACTCGGGCTATTCATGTCACGTCGTTACCACGCTAATACCCGCAATCGCGAATTTTGGGCTACTAGCCGGCCCCGTGGCGCGGGCCGCCGGCTCCTGAATATGCATGCTGCCGAGCGAGGGGAAGAGAGTGTGAGGCGAGACGCGAAGGATTTGATGTTCAATAAAAGAGAAAGCCTTTGACATGGAATACGAGCGGGGCCCAGCCTCAATATAAAAGAACCAGGAGGGGAATTAGATGGATGGAGAATTCCTTCAGAAGTGGAGGCAGAAAAGAAACAGAAAGGGAGAAACGGAAAGGGGATATTTCGGGCTTTCTGAGTGTCTGCGTGGGTTGCAAAAGTGACAAAAAAAAAGTTGGTATATACACACATGTACATACTTTGCTCAAGAGGAATTATGACAGAACTCGACACAAACCTACAGAAAATGGCCGATACTCAGCGGCTCTTCTTAAAGACAAACTTTTTGCGTAGTGTTAAAAGCGATATTATGACTAATACTCAGTAAAGTTCAGTCAGGGAAGGGTGGGGAGGCCTGGCCTCACCTGCCATCATTGAAATATAACATTAAAAATATATTACAGTAAATTCCGGACTATAAGCCGTTACTTTTTTTCCCAAACTTTCAACCCTGTGGCTTATTCAGTGATGCGGCCAATTTACGTAATTTTTCTAAGGGCCGCCACCGGCGCTCGAGTACAAAAGGTAAGATTTAGACCGGTGGAATATATGCGCCGAGGAAGACTGCAACTTCTTGGCTTGTGCATAAATTAAATTAGCGTAAACATACCCTCATCATGCAAAATGCAAAAATAAAGGCACATCAAAAAATCCACCATCACCGAATGAAAAAGAAGGGGCGGAACAAACGCGGGGGTGACGGGAGGTGGGGTAAAGGTGAGACCTGTTTGTGGACGCGGCGGACAATAGTCAATAGTGGATATATATTTTTCCCACCCTTACCTTTGGAAATATACACTTTTTTCCTTGGATTACTTTCAACGGGAATTGGACTCTGCAGGTCTGCATTTTTGGACTGTATACATTAATGAAGGACATTCAGTTTCAATCGCAGGACTTAACGTCAGGTTTGGGTTTATTTTGTGTTTGTGTTACATTTTTTTAATGTGGGCGCATGCGGCTTATATACAGGTGCGGCCTGTGTAAGTACAAAATCGTTTTTCTTCTTAAAATGTGGTGGGTGCAGCTTATAATCAGGTGCGCTCTATAGTCCGGAATTTACGGTAAATGGTTCGTGTGACTTTGATCATACCATGCTCAGATAAATGGCGCCACTAGTGGAAACTTCAGGTACTGGAGCAAGATACAGGACAAGACAGACGGGAGCGATACCGGATACTGGATACAATAGCAAGATACCAGACAGGACGGGACAGACGGGATCGATACCAGATATTGGAGCAAGATACCGGACAGGGCAGGACGGATGGAATTAATACCAGATACTGGAGATTGGAGCAAGAAAATGGTCAATCACACACATAGTAAGCTTACACAGCTGCTAATCTGTACATCTGTTGTTTTTTTTTTTTTTGTCTTTGCACTACTGGCAGTTCTCTTATACCTAGCCACTCCTTTGCACATCCGTTCTCCTCTGCACTATTGTACTCCAGTGTTTTTGTTAGTGTATAGTGACTTGTTTAACTGACTGCCCATTTTGCACATCTCGTTAGCTGCTCTTCTTGCACTCTGTGCACTACTGTATAATACTATACATAGCCATAATTATTTAGTATATTATTAGTACTTCAATACCCCAACTCAATACAACATTTTATTTATATTGACATTTTGTTCTGTATACACGTGTACAAGAATGACAATAAAGTATATCTGAATCTGAATCTGAATCTGAAGATACAGGACAGGATGAAACAGACAAGATCGATAACGGATACTGGAAACGGAAGCAAGATACCGGACAGGACGAGATAGACAGGGTCGATAGCGGATACTGGAGACTGGAGAAAGATACCGGACAGGTCGAGACAGCCGGGATCGATACCGGATAATGGATACACGAGCAGGATACCTGACAGAGTCAAAATACAAGTCTTGCAAGTGCAGAGGTTCGTTGACGGACTGACCACGAGTGAATGATAGCACTGAGTTTAAATAGGAGGGAAACAAATCAGGCAACGAGCAGCAGCTGGCGCCAAATGGGCGGGCCCAAGTGAGGGCAATGGGCAACAGTGACAGGAGGGGTCTGAAACTGTCATTGTAGGTACTGTGAGAGAGATAAACTAAAATCTAGGAATCACAATGCATGTTTTTTTTTAAGAATTTATTTGTGTGATACAGCTGCAAACAAATATTTGAACACCTGTGCATCATTTAGAATTTTGGCCTGAAATACCTGTTTGTCGGCCTGCACTCCATGAATCATCCTGAATCAGATGCACCTTTTTGAGGTTGATAAATACAATAAAGACACATGTCCACTCCATACAATCAGTAAGACTTGAACTTGTAACATGGCGAAGACCAAAGAGCTGTCCAAAGACAGCAGAGACAAAAATGTACACCTCCACAAGGCTGCAAAGGGATACGGAGCAATTGCCAAGCAGTTTGGTGAAATACTTATTTGCAGCTATATCACACAAATAGATCATTAAAAAATAATACATTGTGATTTCTGGATTTTTTCTTTTTAGTTTATCTCTCTTACAGTGGACATGCACCTACGATGAAAATGTCAGACCCCTCTATGATTTCTAACTGGGAGAAATAGCAGGGTGTTCAAATACTTACTTTCTTCACTGTAAATGTATATTTTAGTATTCATTTTTTCCCATCTAACTTGATAATTTGTATCTTTACTTTTTCAAAATTGCGGAATTTTTAATCAATATTGGTAATACCATCAATAAATTACTACGTAATGTATTACTCTGATGAGCATTGTCAGATGCAGAAACATGAGGCACACAGTTCTCTTGCCTCACAACCAGGGTTGGGTAAGGTTACTTTAACTGGATTACTTTCAAATACTTATGGATTACTCCAATACCAAATATGCTCATAAAGGACAAAAGAAACAAAATAGGAGTGAAATTATGACTCACAACACGTGGTAAGCTTTCTCTCCTGGCTTTGATCTTTTCGATCTCCGGCAAAACTTACCTAAAATGTGACAGAAACAAAAAGAAAATAAAACCAAACAGCTTGCAAACATCATTTTTGCCGTTCCATGTATTCCGTTACTCCCCAAGCCTGCACAAAATTCAGTCATTTTATTCATATTTAGTTTATTTTGTCTTTTAATAGCATATTTGCTATTGGAGTAATCCAAAGTAACCCTACCCAACCCTGCTTACAGCAGAGGGCGATATTGAGACCAATGTCTCTAAATTGGTGCACAACTTAGCCCAAATCAATAGAATTGTTGATAGGTTTAGCTAGCTAACAGTATGTGAAGCCATCCAGTAATTATTTTGACATTTCATACACTGTTTTTCATCGTGGAGGTTTAATTATCTTATAATGCTTTTATTCAAAAGCAGCATAGCACAGTTCATTTAGTATTTCAAATAAGTCAATAAAACATTCTTTTTATGCTAGTTCATACTGTATTTTGCTTTTTTCTCTCTGCTAATCAAATGAAAAAAATGGACGTTAATTTAGGTGTAAGAGGTTTCATTTAAGAGTGTGCTCCAACAGAACCCAACCACCATTTATCTTCAATCCCCTAACATTATTGCCCCTCCACTTACTGAAAATCTATTTTGTATAATGAAAGAATAATACCCAGGAAAAAAAACGTTGGACCAAATTGGAAAAGCGATGAAAGTGAGATTAGAAAAGAAAAATATAAATGACTGTGGTTGACAGATTTTGATGTCATTTGGTCAGGAGTCTGAGGGAGAATATTATTATTTTTGTATGCCTGTGAGGTTTAAAGTCTGTATATTCTAGTCCAGGGGTGTCAAACTCATTTCAACTCAGGGGCCACACGATAGAACAAACACTCTGCGGGGGCCGGACTAGTAGATTAAAGAGAAAGAAAGAGAGATAAAGAAATAAGAGAAGGAGGGAGGGAAAAGGAGAGTGTGTGAAACAAAAGATAAAGCGTCGTGAGAGAGGGGGAAAAGAAAGGGAGAGGAAGAAAGAAATCCAAAGAGAAATAGAAAGACAGAAGGAGAGAAAAGAGAAAAGAAAGCACAAAGGGTATGAAGAGAGAAAGAGAAAAGAGGGAAAAGGAAAAAGGGAAGTTAGAGTAAAAGAGGTTGAAAGACACAGAGAGTGAAAGAAACAGAGTGGGAGAAAAGGGGTGGAAAAGAGAAAGAAAGAAAGAAACAAAGAGAGAGAAGAGAGAGAGAGAGAGAGAGAGAGAGAGAGAGAGAGAGAGAGAGAGAGAGAGAGAGAGAGAGAGAGAGAGAGAGAGAGGGAGAGTACAGTGTCTTTGTTCGAGGCACCTGGCTTTGGCAACATCAAATTGACATATTTTAACCTGCAGCTTGTTTTTCTCTTGCGCTTCTCTGAGTGTTGTCTCGCGGGCCGGATTCAATCCCTTAGCGGGCCTGATCTTGCCCGCGGGCCGCCTGTTTGACACCTGTGTTCTAGTCCAAGGTATGGAAGGAACTTAGGATGTTTATAAAGTTTTGGACCTTAAAATATATGAATCGGTTGTAGAGTATTTGGTCAAAATTTTGTTTTGTATTGTCAAAAAATGATCAAACGATGTCAAAACATGTGAAGTGAATATTTCGTCCCTAGCCAATCACATAGATATGTTATCTGACTGATAATGGTGAAATGTGAGGTTGGGGAGGGGAGTTATCTTGCAAAGGTTGCCGTGACCACTCCACCGCAGAGGGTCCGCCCCTTCCAGGAGACCGGAACCTTTCTTTCCTTCTTTGTTTCTTTCTTTCTTTGTTCCCTTCTTTCTTTGTTACTTTCTTTCTCTCTCCCTTTCTTTCTATATTTATTTCTGTTTTTACCTCCTTCTTAATTTTCTTTTGTTTTTCCTTCTGTCACTATTTTTTTCTTTCTTTCCTTTTTTACTTTTTATCTTCTCTCCTTCTTCTTTTTATTTCCTTCTTTGTTTCTTTCTTTCTTTCCTTCTTTGTTTGTTTGTATGTCTTTTCCTTCTTTGTTGGTTTGTTGTTTCTTTCTTTCTTTCATTCTTTCGTTCTTGCTGTTTTGTCTCTCTTTCTTTATATCCCTTTTCTTTCCTTCCTTCACTATTTTTCCTTTCGTTCTTTTTCTTTTTGTCCTCTCCCCTTCTTATTTGTATTTTCTCCTTTATTTCCTTTGCTGTTTGTTTGTTTGTTTATTTCCTTCTTTGTTGGTTTGTGGTTTCTTCCCTTCTGTTTGTTTTTTGTTTTTCCTTCTTTCCTTCTTTCCTTCTTTCCTTCTTTCCTTCTTTCCTTCTTTCCTGTTTCTTTTGTTGTTGTTTTTTGTTTGTTTATTTCCTTCTTTCCTCCATTGTTTGTTTGTTTGTTTGTTTGTTTCTTTCTTTCATTCATTCTTTATTCTTTCTTTCTTTATTTATTTCATTTTTCCCATGTTTCTTTCTCTGTTTCTTTTTGCATCTCTGTTTTTTGTCTCTCTGTCTGTCTGTCTGTCCGTCTATTTTTCTTCTTTTTTGGGGCTGCATTTTAATATGTTAAAGAAATACATTTGATGTGGAGAAAGACTGTACAGTATTACGACACAAACAAAGTCAACTTAACCGCCCAAATATTATCCATATGGCTTTTCCAATAATTCACTAAAAAGTACTCACAGACTAAAAATAAATAAATAAAACAAGGTAAATTCATATGCCTATCCATATGTATATTATCTATAATAATAATAATAATAATTTCCTTTGTATTGTCATTCTTTGTAACGGTGTACACAGAACGAAATGTCGATACACCTGACCCGTTGTAGCGAGCCGATGCAGCCCCAGCCAACAGAGGGCGCCGCCATATTACCAATTAGGTATGAGTCGGCCGAGGCGCGAACCAGCGACCTCCCAGTCTCAAAGCGGGCACACTACCATCTAGGCTACATCTGAGACCTTTTTTGTATTTTATAATTATGTAGTTTTGACAGTTCATGTTTGTTTAGTTCAGGCAAAAAAATGTTAAATGGTCACCTAAAATAATGTCAATACATTTTGTGAATGGGCAATTCTATATATAAGAAATATATCCAAAATATTTTTTTATATTGCATAAACATGTTGATGAGTTACAATAGTAAATAAAGTAAATTAGAAAAAAAGTAATTATTCAGTACAAACAGCATTACAATTCAGGCAGTCCCTATTTTGTCACAAAATGCTTTGTCACAAGAGTTTAGCCAGAAGCAGCATGAATTTCCGTGGTCTCTAGTACACGCCCGAAGCAGCAAGAGTAACATGCACTCAGGCCTTCTGGGGACTCTGTGCACGTGCCACCAGTTGGGGAAAGTTCCATATTAAGTGCATTTTTCCGTTGCAATTAAGGCTTTGGCTCGGTCCCTTCTGACCCCATAATTGTTATTTCAAATGCGGATTAATAAATCATGGACAACTGTTTAAGAATTAAAATAGGTCTCCACCGCTGCTAGAGCCAAATATAACCTTCAAACGCGACAACCTTTTAACCTCACTTATAGACGGAAGGGCAACCTTAAGAAAATATACATCATACTCACAGAGTCCATCCATTATCTTTACCGCCTATCTTCAGTAGGGTCGCAGGGGTCCTGGAGCCTATCCAGCTATCTTAAGGGAGTGGGCAGGGGACACAGGGACAGGACGGACACCCCACTCGCTCATTCACAACTAGGGACAATTAGTATCGGCCAATTGACCTAACATGCATGTTTTTGGAATGTGGGAGGAAACCACACAAGCATGGGGAGAACATGCAAACTCGGCACAGGAAGGCTAGTAGCTGGATTTGAACCCGTGACCTCAGAACTGTGCCGCAGACACGCTAACCACTCACCAGTCGTGCCACCCACTCACATAGTCAATAGTTAGGGTCAGGGTTAGGGTTAGGGTTAGGGTTAGGGTTAGGGATAAAATAGTTCATATTATGAGTATGTAGATTATGTTTTTCAATACTTTAATACTGTCTAAAACTTCATGAGTTTTAGATATGTCACTCTTTTTTTCTTGGTGCATCTCATGCTAGGCTGTCTTTGCAGATAACTATACATTTATAAACTATGACAGAACAAACCCATTCTGGATTACTTTAAGCGCTCTCCATGTTCCTAATTCATGGTAAGATACCAAATTGGCATAGCAGGGAGGAGCTACACGTCATTCTGTGTTTTGTTATAAGCAGGGTTGGGTAGGGTTACTTTAACTTGATTACTTTTAATTACTTTTGGATTACTCCAATACCAAATATTCTCATAAAAGACAAAATAAACTAAATATGAATAAAATGGCTAAATTTTGTGCAGGCTTGGGGAGTAACGGAACACATGGAATGGCAAAAATGATGTCGGCAAGCTGTTTGGATTTATTTCCATTTGTTTCTGTCGCATTTGATGTTAGTTTTGCCGGAGATCAAAGAGATCAAAGCCAGGAGAGAAAGCTTATCACATGTTGTGAGTCATCATTTTATTCATATTTAGTTTCTTTTGTCTTTTGTAATTGAAAGTAATCAAGTTAAAGTAACCCTACCCAACCCTGAATATTAATATATAGCTGATGTAATATTTTCTATGTTTTTTGACGTTGTTGTAGTGCTCTGTACAGCCCTTTGAGACTTTTTGTGATAAAGGGCTATACAAATAAATATGACTTGACTTGACTTGATGAGTCGGGTCAGTTCTAGGACTTTATACCGAAAGGTCTGTCAATCATAGGGGACGCAGGCCAATTATCTGACAGGGAACTTAAGTCTTAAGCCATTTACATCACAAATGCCCTAGACACATAATTAAACCAATTTGATACAAAACACTGTACAAGCGTGTAGATCACATGTGCATTGTTTGTGAAACAAAGATGGACGACCTAAAGGCAGCCACGGGCTGTCGTCTGGTTCACGTTCTGATTGGCTGAAAACAAACACTGTCGGATGTATGAATAGTGATTTAGTGATCGCTGGGCAGGAGAAGCAGGAAGCCCGCGAGTTTGGAGCGTGGTCGGTGGGCAACAACAAGTCGGGCAGCCGGGACGGGAGACCGGAGCATGGTCAGAGATCGGAACAAGTCAGGTAATAGGAGATGAACGAGAAGCCAGGGACAGGGGATCGATACAGGATACTGGATACAGGATAACGGCGCTTGGATAAGGGATCAATACAGGATACAGGATAATGGATACAGGATACCGGATACAGGATAACGGCGCTTGGATCAGGGATCAATACAGGATACAGGATACAGTATAATGGATACAGGATACCGGGTATACAGGATAACGGCGCTTGGATCAGGGATCGATACAGGATACAGGATACTGGATCCAGGATAACGGGGCTTGGATGAGGGATCAATACAGGATACTGGATACTGGCTACAGGATACCGTATACAGAATAACGTAGCTTGAATCAGGGATCGATACAGGAAACAGGATCAGGATACAGGAACAGAACGGGAGCCAGAGTCAAAAAACGCTTGGCATGCAAGTGCGGAGGTTTGCTGACGGACTGACCAGGAGTGAATGAGAGTTTAAATAGGAGGGGATCCAATCAGGAAAACAAGCAGCAGCTGGAGCCAAACAAGCGGGCACAGGCGAGGGCAATAGGCAAATCATGACACTCGTCCTCCTTGCGGACATTTTGCTCAAGCTGCTCAACCTCTGCCTGAGGAAAACAACTTTATTCTGTTAACAGGGACAAGAAATTGACTTGGCCTCGTGTAATCTTCTGGCACACGTTCAATATATCTAAATTTCAACGCTTTATTTGTCAAGGAAATTGAGAAAAAAATCTAAATACAAAAGTATTTGTTTCCATGAAAGTTCTGTCCTTATTCTTCATAAGTACAACATAATTTATTTACAACTGTACTGGTTTGTCAATTAAATTTTCTAATGTTATCATTTTCAAAATGAACAATGAGAGCAGGAGCATTTATGTAATAAGCTCCCTTTGTTAGGCACTGAGTAAGTGTGAGACTATGTATTCATATTCATCAAGCAACCAGGACTCAACAGATCTTCCTCTCAACCTTTTGCCATATCTCATCCTTCTCTTCTTGACTCCATCCTGAAAATGAACTTATGCTCTTTAACAATGCTCCCAGTTCTGATTTTGTACTTTTCAAGATGTCAGAATTGCAGTTTAATACACAATTTATGGTGAATAATGTGTACGGGGTCATTTGCTGTTTTTTAAGTTGCCGTTTTAATGCACATACATTTATGTCCACGCTAAGAATTTTGAAGTCTCTGGAAGTCGGCGGAGTACTTGAGCTATCATTGTGGATTAGTTTCAGAGTCATAATGAACCTTTAAGTCTGCCACAGTACTCCTAAGGTACACTATAGTTAATGAATTGTTAGGAATTAAATATCAAAATATACCGT
Source organism: Urocampus carinirostris (assembly GCF_059441175.1). Taxonomy (NCBI): domain Eukaryota; kingdom Metazoa; phylum Chordata; class Actinopteri; order Syngnathiformes; family Syngnathidae; genus Urocampus; species Urocampus carinirostris. Next base: position 34,434,088 of record NC_142361.1, read on the forward strand.
TTACCATCTCATCTTATCTCATCAGCTGTACCGCTTATCCGCACACTTTATGCCAACCACGAGGAATGGATGCACAAGATATTAAACAATAAAATGGCAAAGTTCCTAGCGCGCTGGAGATTTAGTACAGTATGTTTACACACGAACTAGGAAGTAGAAGCCAGATGTCTTCTTCGGGGTGGATGCTGGGTGACCTCTCACAGCGCCACCCCATGCCAGTAGAGGTGGAAAGAAGCACTACAATAATATCCTGTACTTGGAAAAAGGTGCACACAATACAAAATCTAATTTATAGCAATGTTTGGATATTTTTCGACATCCTGAATGAAAAAAAATGTTCGTATCCACTGTTTTCCGTAAGTTAAATGGTCCTAAGTAGGTATTTAGGTGAGTTTTTCTAAGCATTACATATAAATAAGGTTATTTTTTGCCTATTTATCCAGATATTCTTTAGTCTGTTATCTTGTCCTCTTTATTAAATGTTTTACCCTGCAGTGCCATTTAAAATGTTGCATACTCGGTATCAAAGCGTTGATATCAATAATAAAGAAGGAAATCCTATTCTATTCTATTCTATTCTATTCTATTCTATTCTATTCTATTCTATTCTATTCTATGCTATGCTATTCTATTCCATTCATTCCATTTAAATTTAGCACAGGAAGAGGAACATGACAGAATGGATCATTGTTCATTTTATCATAAATGATTCACGAATAATATAGAGTTTTTCGGAGGTCTAGCTCAGGAAATTTAAAGTTGAGTCTTTAAAAGTTAAAACTGTTACATTTCCACAACGTCAACAGTTTATGACAAACTAAGAGTGAGCATAAACGTTAAGTGATAATGTTTAGTGAGTCAGTCATTATTGCCGTGACAGTTATCACCCACAGCCCTTACAGATAAAACGTTATGACCATTTTAATATACTTCATATGTCATAAAGTAAAAAAGTGTAATCTGCGAGGCGGCTACGGCTCGGTGTGTCTGTTAGAGAAAAAAATGTGGCTGGGGTATGCTGTCTTACTTTCCCGGATGTTATTTATTAATTCTTTGAATCTACTTTTAAAGATTAATTCAAAAAGCTGATCGTAAAACTATTAATTGTTTGCAAAATTCTAAAATGTCTACAGGATTTGACACAAACAACGCAACACTACGTACCCACTGTTGTCTCAAATTACCAGTTAAAATAAAATATAAATCCATTATTTCAAGATTCAAACATTTCCGGTTGAAATTCTACTATAGGATATTTTTTAAATGCTATCAAACAAGATAAAGAAAGTCGGTGACTATAATAGCAAGTGTGTTATGTTTTGTGGAGTTGTACTCAGCTCTTCTCTCTCTCAGCCAGCGTCTTCTGCACCTCTTCTTACCAGGCTGATGCATCATGCCTGCCAGGCAGAAAACAGGTACAAATCCCTATCCCTACGAGAAAGTAAAATTGACAGAGGCAAGCCGAAACCGCTCCATGGTAAAGTCTTTTTTCAAATGATACATATCCACAACGTCAACAGTTTATGACAAACTAAGAGTAAGCATGATCGTTAAGTGAATGTGAATAACCTATATTTTATGTTGACAATATCTGTGTATTATTTGCCCTCAAGTGTCATGATAACAATGTGATGCACTTATGCCCGCTCCTTTGTCGCCAACTGCCTCAGACTCTGATTGGCTCCCTGTCCCGATTCAAACCCACGTTTGTCACCGGTTGTCAGTCCGTCTGTGGACCTCAGTTACTCTAGGCAAGCTCTTTTCGACCCTGACTCCCACCTGTTTTACTCCCGTCTGTTCTCCGTCTTCGACCCGTTTTTTGATCCTGACCACGTTTTTGCTCTCCGGCCCCGGCTACTGACCCGTTTTTTTCCGTTCCCGACACCGCCATCGCTCGCCACGGAAGTCCCACTTCCGCGTTCCAGCGATCACCGGATCGTGGGTGCAACCCTTTCCTTTCTTCTAATAAAACGGAGTGAAACGTAACGCAAGTGCGTCCTGTCTCTATCCTGGTCCTGACACTCATGTAGATTTTAGTCATAGTAGTCTGTAAGTGGCAATAGTTTGTGGTTTGTGCAGCCCTCCATGTGATTAAGGGCTATACAAATAAACATGACTTTACATGGCTTAACTACAGAAAAGGTCATTGCTAGGTGGGATATGTGTGATTAAGTAGTCTGTTACTGTGGCAACACCACAAATTGATGTAAACACATGAAAAAAGAAAGCAACGAGCTGGAACCAAAAATGTATACATGTTACTGTTTCTGAACAAAACTGTAATTCTGTGGTCACTACGTCAACCAGTGAGAGAATTTTTTTTTTTCGTTACTTTATTTTCCAACTGTTACAACTTTGGTTCTAACACAGACTGAGGAGAGAATTTCTTCTTCATGCCATGAGGCTCTTTATCTCCACCCGGGGGAGTAAAAGCCCGATTTAAACCCCACACCCACATTTGCATATTACCCTATTTTTATTACAGTGTGTATTTTATGTAGTACTATTTAAATACTCTATAGCAACACGTTATATTGGGTATTCTTGCATTCTATATCTTTATTTTATTATTTTATTTTTCAACACAGGGGTACTGCTGGAAGTATGAATTTCCCTACGGGGATGAATAAGATATGTATCTATCTATCTATCTATCTATCTATCTATCTATCTATCTATCTATCTATCTATCTATCTATCTATCTATCTATCTATCTATCTATCTATCTATCTATCTATCTCATGTTAACATTGTTATACAGTTACAGTGCATTATGTTGCATTGATGCTTTTTTTTGGTTTGACTCTTGGCTTTTGTTCAGAAACAGCTTCGATGAAAAAAAAACAATTTATTTTTTTATACTTTTAAAGTTTGTGATGCAGTTATTTAATGAAAAAAAAAACATTTTTGCTGCATGGAATTAATGGGCTATATTCATGAAAATTATTAACTAACTGAAGAAGGCAAGGCTTCGATCATTCAATAATCATGACTTTTCCAAGCAATCGGATTGGCATTGATATATGCTAACCTGTATTTAAATAGATCGGATCGATACCAATATTCTCAATATCGCCCACCCCTGCAATACAGGGCTTGGCTCCCATAATTTTAATTTAGGACAATTAGTCTTCTTAGACCATAATCTCAGCAGTTGTTTATTTTATCATCAATGTAATATCAAGTCGAACATAGCACTACAACTTACTCACCGTTGGCCTCAAATATTCAAATTCTCCAGAGCTCCATGTTAGAGCTTCACAACTTTCAGCAAGTTGTCATCCCTGTCTAGCTTTTTGTTTTTTTTCTCAACTCGCTGCAGCTCCCGAAAAACAAAGGTACTGCTGCATGTTGTGAAAACATTTTGATGGCAAGTCCTCACAGGAGTGTACAGTGTAATAATAACACAACTGTCAAACAGTGTCCTGGGATTGTCTTGCGGACCTCCAGTTGACCTTGTTATAAAGTTTGCATGAATCTGCTTCTACATGCATTGGCGGCCTGTGGAGAATGTCGGTGTGGATCAAAAGGGTCTTCAAATATGTTTTAGTTGGCCATGACAGAGAAGTGTGCAACAATACACACTGAGGACCGCCACGGATGACCTCGCATTTGTAGTGGAGGCTCCTCCAAATCCACTGTGTCGTCTCAAAGAGCCAGGCCCTTCACCTGCTGATGCAAGGGTCAGTGTTCATTTTACCTCTGAAAAGTGATGGGTCCCGGGGACTCGCATGCTCAAAAATCTATGGGTCCCAACAGAGGTCTATGGGTCCCCAAAATTGAGTGTTATCGCGGTTGAAATTGTAATCGGTGACAAATATATAATAAAAATCTATATATTCATTCAGTTGTAATTATCACAGTTTAATACAAATCAGTTATCACTTCAAGATTTTTCAGTTCACAACAATACAGTGGAACCTCGGTTCTCGACCATAATCCGTTCCAGAACCCTGTTCGAGAACCGATTTGTTCGATCACCGAAATCATTTTTCCCATTAAAAATAATGTAAATCGTTTTAATCCGTTCCAACACCCTGAATGTTTACCATGAATGTTTAACGTAAACATGAAGCTAACCCAGGCTAATCGTATGTTCGCGTTATTGTAATCTTCCGTACGAAAGATTACGCTAACATGAACGTGTAAAAATAAAAAAAAAACAGTTTGTTTACAAGCCATTTAGCACCCGGGTCTCCACAACAACTGGCTAGCGCTTCATTGGAAATGGGGCTCCGTTCCAACACCATCAATGTTGGGCTCCGTCCCAACACCCTGAATGTTCAACGTAAACTTAAAGCTAACCCAGGCTAATCGTACGTTCTCGTTACGCTAACAGGAACGTGTAAAAATAAAAATAAAAAGATAAAGAAAATAATTATGAATAGGATTTCTTACCTTTGTGGTGGTCAGCAGAAGGCGCATGCTGTATTCGCTAGCAAGATTGGAAACTCGAAAACCTCTTTCATATTTAGCTATCATGTCTTTCTTAAAGGCAATGGTTGTACGAACAACTTGTCTTTTTTCACCTGTCCTGCTTGCACCGACCTTCTTCGGAGGCATAGTTAGGGGCTAAAACACTCCGTTCACCAATAGTAAAAGCGAAAGCAAAAAGAGGCATGTGCGCACGTGATAACAGTTGATCACGAGGGGTGGTGGCGATCTACTACACGATCCACACCCGTACGCCACTCAGCATCGCACTCTAGGGTACGCACTCACGCATTACCGGCGAATTTTTGACCGAACAGCGAAGCAAGAATTTCTCGAAATTTTTGGTCGAACTCCGATTTGTTCGAACTGAGAGGCGTTCGAAAACCGAGGTTCCACTGTATTGTACATTGTAGAAAATAATATTGCTGGAATAATTGTATTAATCCATATTTTCGTTCAGTTTTAATCATCAGTTAATTGGTAATACAAAGCAGTTATCACTTCAGATCTTTCAGTTCATATATTCTTCGTGGTTTGCTGTCCCGCCGTTTTTTCGTGCCGGAATTATTGCCGTTGTTATCATTTCTGCATTATGTTTCGACTTATTACTCACACTGAAGAAATGACCAATTTTGTGTTGATTTTCACCTTCCCTCGACGACAACCACCACAACAATGACGTGATCTCGAAGCGCCGAGATCGGCGTGCAGACGAAAACTCAAACCGCGAGACCAAAACAACAATGGCGGATCTGCCTGACAAAACGTTTGGAGTGTGGTAAATCTTTGTTAAAAAAAAGTAATCGGGTAATAATGACAATTTTGTGTCAAAAAAGTTGCGTCCCGGGGACGCACGTTGATTTGACACTATGCGTCCCTAGCAAAAATGATGCGTCTAGGACGCAGGGACGCGGGTAAACGAGAACACTCAAGGGTGGATTTGAGAGAATGGGATTTGGGCTGTTCCCACCCAATTGCAGTGGAGACCAGGGGGATGACCTTATAAGAGGGAGCAGATGCGATCAAATGGTGTCAGGGAAAGAAGAGAGTAAGAAAATTGAGGGGAGTGAGGGTTCAAGAAAAGATGGAGGTTGCCTTAGGAGAAGAGGGTGAATATTTCCTGCTGTGATGCTGTTTTAGAATAGAATAGAATAGAACAGAATATACTTTTATTGTCATTGTTACAACATGGGATATATTGTGACAACGAAATTGGACGTGGCACTCCAGTTCCACATTTTACAGTGAGGATAAGTAAAACAAAGAGACAAAGGAACAAAGAAGATGTTTGTACTGTCCTTGTTGCATAGGCTTTGTTTTCCTCCGGAGGGGGGGGTGAGTTTAAATGGGCATATTGTATTGTTAAGAGAAAACAATTTAAAGGAGGTGTACGGAATTTGAAACTTTCTTACTCGCTGCCGCCATCTCCTGGCATTTGTCATCTTGGCAGCCTTAGCTTGTTAATGGTACGTGTGCAAGCATGTGCGTTTCTTAGATGCGCTTGAATAAAGTCATTTTTTTACAACTTTTTGGGGTTTGGATTCTTTTTAATTTATTAGCTCAGGAGGTAGAGCGCTCGTCCTGGGATCAAGAGGTCACAAGTTCGATTCCCGGCTCCTCCGTGTTATATGTCGAAGTGTGCTTGGGCAAGACACTGAATCCCTAATGCCCCCAATAGCAGGTAACTGCCTTGTATGGCTGAAACTGCTATCGGTTAGTAAGTGTGTGAAAGGGAAAAGTGTGAAGCACATTGTAAAGCGCTTCTTCTTTGACTTGAAAAGCACTATGTAAATGCAAACCATGACATTACATTACACATTTGAGCCGGGCCTTTTCTTACTTTCACCATGTTCATGCGGGACGAGCACGAAGACAGTCTACACCAACCCCTCCCCAACTTGAGCTGTTCTGCCCCGAACAGCATTTCTAAACGTCAGATAGGTGCAGAGAAAAATAAAGCAAAAGGGCTCTTTAAACTAATGTAATATTGAAAATATTGAACTTTGTTAAGGACACTTAATTTAAATGACCCAAAGGCCACAAAACAGTTTGAGTCCCCAGCCTTCATATACTTTATATAGGTTTAAAATTAGCAATTCTAATGTCGCCACTACCTATGTGGTCAATAGCAATAATATTATCTCAAATTATGTTGTCTCATTAGTTGGTTTAATTACATAATTGTCAGCGGAAAATATATTGGGATATATGGATATTTAATAATCTGCTTATGTCATGTTTACTGATGTGTCTCAGCTGTGCCCGCTCCGTTGGCGCCAACTGCCGCGGGTTCTGATTGGCTCCCGATCAGTATTTGAACCCAGTCCTGTTTGTCCCCTTTTGTCAGTCCGTCTGCAAACCTCAGTGAACACCAAGCAAGCCATTTTGGACCCTGACTCCCACCTCTCCCGTTTTTTGTTTCCGTCTGTCCCCGGCTTCGGCTCGTTTTTGATCCTGATCACGTCTGCTCTCCCATCCCGCTTTCGACGTCGTTTTGTCCCCGACTACGTCTTCTCTCCTATTCTGGCTTACGACTCACTTCCGACCCCGACCACCTTTTTGTTCTCCTGTCCCGGCTACCGACCCGCTTTTTCCGTCCCTGACACCGCCCTCGTTCGCTATGGAAGATACACTTCCGCGTTCGGAGCACAATCCGAGTAACAGAGCGACTTGCTTCCGGCGTCCAACGAACACCTGATCGTGGGCACAGCCCTTTCTCTTTCCTCCAATAAAACTAAAGAGAAACGCAACACAAGTGGGTCCTGTTTCTGTTCTGTTCCTAACTACTAGTAGTATTGATATCGATGACTGATACAAATTATAGTGTTACAACACATAGGTAAAAGAAAATACATTAAAAAACTAATGATAATCATAAAAAAGCATGGTAATTAAAATATATACAGGTTGAGCACAGGAGCTTCAGAATGTTGGATGCCTGTCCATTATCGTAACAGTAAAATACTACAACATACCTGCCATACCTCCAAGGCTCCATGCCCTTTCAAACTATCGTATTTTCCCTTACAAAATACAAAATAATCTTACACCATATTTTTTTTCAAACCTGTTTATGTAGTTTAACATGTTATATTGTACATGTGTTTCCTTATATCATGTATATTGTTAATTAACATTTTGTTGTGAAATACTAAGTTGCTCGCCATGAATGAGGTTTATTATAAAAAAAGTTCAAAAACGAAGTAGCTTGGACGTTCACTGTAGAAAAAAAAATACATACAAATATAATTAAGTAGAATAATACATTTTCTTATTCAAATTGTGAATTATTTTTCTGCATGAAATAATTGTTGGTAATATACTGATTAAAGGGATAACCTGTTTTTTTTTTCATTTTCTCCTTTTATACTTCCTTTTTTTCTTAACTTCTTTATACAACAATAATAATTCGTAATATAGCATCAAAGCATGTGAGCCGTTTGAGAGCGTCTCTATTTAATGAGTTGAGCCGAAAAAGCCGGTTCTCTAAAAAGAGGCCGGTTCTCTAAAAAGAGACGGACTACTTTTCACCGCCTAACTACCACATAAAATCCGAAGCGGCAGATGCATGCGCACAGTAGCGTCAAACCGCTTGCTTCGTTTGCAACGAAAAAAACCCGATACCGAGATAGAGGCTACCGCGGCGAACTCGTTTGACTCGGTTGATTTGCCGTTTCGTGATAGTCCCCATCATTGACAAATTTGCGTTTTTCTGTACAGATTTTCTTATACGTTGTACACGTCTTAAAATGCATAATAAACGTACTTTGTACGGCAAAAAACGTACAGCTTCACAGGTATGCTACACAAAATTAGGGCTTTTAAAGGACCATATTCTCTTATTAATATAAGTGCGGGATAAAACAAATGTCAAAAGATAAACAGCAAACAAACATCGAAATATGTGTTGATGTTTCCGTGTGCCCTGGCTTTTAAACTGTGCACACAAAATTTAAACTTGAGGAATGTGTTTGAGAACATTTGTTATTTGCGAAGGCCAGCCTCCTTTCAAAAGATGCACTTCAACCATTGACCGCAGTGAATAGCTTGTTTGTGTATGGAGAAGTCAATATTGGAAAAGTGAATTGTATTTACAGTACGGGTCAATAAAATTGGTCCACAATAGAGCGGAGCAGTTAGTCCCTCCAACAAATAATAACAAAGGTGCTTTGACATCAATGACCTTTTGCGAGTCTTCACGGGAACATTGACCGCAGAAGTCATTGTCATGAGAAAAACCTTGAACCTGTTTTTGGCAACTTGCTAGCGCACACACAACACGTATTGAGCAAAACCTCGTCACAAAACAAAATGAATTTTCTCTGTCGAATGCCTTCGTTTAATTAAAATTTTCCATCATTGTACTCTCCCAAAATAACAACTGAAAGAATGCGAGGAAAAACTTCAGTTCTATATTTTGAATGTTAAGGTTTATATAAGTATGAATACGGCTTCTATAAGTAACCTGTATTGTTTTATACTAAAAAGTAAACATTTCATTAAGTAATATGCTCTAAAGAGATGAAAAAAGATGAGTTCAACTCACTTTTGGAAGATGAGCTTAAAGTAAAGTTTTAGTGAATGTGTTTCCATTCCGCTTTGTTTAAATGTTTGCCTTGCTACACTAATAGAAACTAATTATAACATTCAAATCAAATTTAAGATCTCTTTTTAGTGGCGAGTGACAGAGACCAGGAAAGGAATCCAACGAGGGTGTGATTTATCATGAAGCTTCACATCACGGTCCCGGGAGGAATCGGACTATCCCTTTGAAATAAAATGAAATGAAATGAAATGAAATGATCTGCATTTATATAGCGATTTTCAATTCAATGACTTTCCAAAGCGCTTTACAATGTGCTCCACATTTCCCAATAGCGGCCGTGCAGCCATGTAAGGCGCTAACCTGCTTTTTGGGGGTGTTAGGGGTTCAGTGTCTTACCCAAAGACACTTCGACATGCAACACGGACGAGCCGGGATTCGAACTGGGATCCCTTGATCCCAAGACGAGCGCTCTACCTCCTGAGCTACTGCCCCCTTTCCAATGAAGTGCTAGCCACTTGTGGTGCTAAATGACTTGTAAACGACCTGATTTTTTTCATTTTTACACGTTCATGTTAGCGTAATCTTTCGTACGGAAGATTACCATAACACGAACGTACGATTAGCCTAGGTTAGCTTCATGTTTAGGTTAAACATTTATGGTAAACATTCAGGGTGTTGGAACGGATTAAAACGATTTACATTATTTTGAATGGGAAAAAAGATTTCGGTGATTGAACAAATCGGTTCTCGAACAGGTTTCTGGAACGTATTATGGTCGATAACCGAGGTTCCACTGTAATTACATTCAGTTTTGTCAGGCAATGATTTATTATTTCTTTTGAGACCCGTTTTGGGCATTTACTCAACCAGTTTTGTGTGCTTGAATTTTTCTAGAATAAAACTTCTGTCTCCGTTCTGGTCCTGACACTCTATTGTTCATTGTTTATTAAGCTGCCAGTGATGAGGACTAAATGCATTTCACCTCTTTGCGAAAATAACTTTGTGACACAAATACAAAAACACACATTGTAGTGACCCCGGAGACCCGGCCAGCTGTGTGTGTGCTGAAGCAGTAACCCCGCCGTTAATTATAAATCAATGGGCCCAATGTAAACTCACACAGTGCATCTCGGCCTCACATGCTTTCCTCCATGCATGTCGACATCCATAGGGTATAAAAAGCCGTTTACAGCGCTCGGGCCACTGCAATATTCATTGCTGCCTACACCAGATGGTAGACACGCACACACTTTGTGACACACTGCAATGATACGGGACTGATACACCTTGAAACAACACCATTTACGTCAGAGAGCGACCAAGTGTGAAGGCTGCCTGCAGGGTTGGGTAGGGTTACTTTAACTGGATTACTTTCAATTACTGTTGGATTACTCCAATACCAATTATACTAATAAAAGACAAAAGGAACTAAATATGAATAAAATGATGACTCACAATACGTGGTAAGCTTTCTCTCCTGGCTTTGATCTCTTTGATCTCCGGCAAAACTAACATCAAATGCGACAGAAACAAAATGAAAATAAATCCAGACAGCTTGCCAACATCATTTTTGCCCTTCCATGTGTTCCGTTACTCCCCAAGCCTGCACAAAATTTTGTCATTTTATATGACTGCACACAATTTAGATGATTATATGAACATATTTTCCGCACAATAAGGCTTATCAGATTATAACACGCACCCCCCTAAAAATAATGATTTGTTATTTATTTTTCAATATATTGTTGGGTAAATTTAACTATAAATGTGTGTCTTTTTCTGGTATCAATTCCGATTCGCTGAGGGCGATGTGACCCTCATTCTGCCAGGGTCTTCTTCTTGCAAGTGTCACTCGATCTGAACTGATACTTATGTCTTTTTGAGTAACCTGTATTTTTACTAAAAAAATAAACACATCATAAGATGATATGCTCTCTAAAGATAAATAAAGTTGAGTTCAACTTACTTTTGGAAGATGAGCTTCAACAGTTAGGCGACTTCCTCAACCATGGTACAAAGAGGCCGAAAAAAAGCATCCCAACCATTTTTCTATCCGTATCAAGCTTCCATATTACACTTTAATATCAAATGACACGGCTCGCCTCTTCTTTTCACTTTACACCAACCGTATTAAATGGAAGGACCAGCTATTAAACAATACACATGTCAAAGTTCCTGGCAGGCTAGAGATACAGCACAGTATTTTTACACACTAGGAAGAGGAAGCGGATTTGTTCTTCGGTTGGATGCTGGTTGACCTTTCACAGCCCCACCACACGCCGGTAGCGGCGGATAGAAGCACTACAGAAAAAGGTGCACACAATACAAAATCTAACTTACTTACAGCAATGTCTGGGTATCATTCGACATCCTGGAAAAAAAAGATCGTATCTACCATTTTTTGTAAATCGAATGGTCGTAAGCAGGAGAGTGTCTGTATATCAATTATGTGCTCCGAAACAAGTGAGCTGTATCAATATTGAATAAATTTATTGATGTTTTCCTGATTGGAAAATAAATAAAATACAGTCAAATTTGTGCTCCAATCCATGTCATAAACCTACTAAAAATGTACAAAGAACGCTGACTGCCCATGCTTCGTCGTAGGTGTTTCATAAGTTGTTTCAACATCCCAGACAGAGGGTGCCAAAAACAAAAGCTCACAAATTGAAAGTCTACAGCATGATCCAACTCTGAAATATTACGGTTGCCATGGTGCCCAATTGGCCCCTGCCGTGCAGCGCCAGTTTTTGTCACGGTTCCCAGGGCGCCCAATTGGCCCCGTCCATGGACACTAGCTGAAACACGTTGACAGATTGCTCCCCGACTACTTAAACGCTGTTCTGTGAGTCGCCTTTTGTCAGAGCGAAACTCTGTTTTGACACGTCACGCCCTAAGAATGTCAGTTTTTCCTGTGTTTTTTGCTCTTGTTTTGCCAAGCCCTGTGAATCTCCGTTTTTTTCCTGCGTTTTTCCTCTCGCCACGATCTGTTTGATTTTGACCTCTTCTGCGTTCCATGCAATCTACTCCCCGTGATTGAGTGTGTGCTCCTTTCTCTTCTCCCCAATAAACTGTGAGTCACGTTACGCGAGTGGGTTCTTCTTCCTGCTTCCTGTCCTGATACCTAACATTAAATGTATTCACTTGTATGAACAGGTCACTTATTCCTTCTCCAACAACAAGAAAAACAGAAATGGATAAGAGAAAACGATAATACAGAAATAAAGAAGCTTATTTGCTTTCTCTTTTTTTCTTTTCGACTAAAAGTATACTCAAAGAAAAAGTGTAAGAAAAAGGGGAAGGGGATGGGGAGACAAGAAACGGATAGAGAAGTAGGCTGCCAGCTTTGTGTATGAAGCTTCTTAAAGGCCTGCGACTCTCATGTATAATAATGGAGCTGCAATATGACAATGGTGACACAAAGCCTGTTTACAGGGAGCTGGAAGCAGCCAGGTTGAAGCTGTTTAGCATGCGACTCCGTTGGGATTTATCACACCGCACCCATGTTGGAGGCTGCTCAACTTATTACGGCGACACAGCTTTTTGTAGTTTGCATTTCCATTTCACTTTTTTTTCCCCTCAGCTGACTCTCTCTTATGCAGATAGTGAGAGAGCGGGATCACAAGGCTCTTGCAGAACATCCGGAAAGATGACAAGCTCCCAGTCGCAGTGATGGGGAACAATCTTGCAACGTTTTGGTCGTTGAAAATAATAATAACAAGCATGCTGTACAAAATGAATCAATATACACATGTTTTCTCAATGGTGTGGATTTTATATTCGTATGTCTATGCTCATTTGAAGGAACATACATTTTACAATGCGTATGTATTCATGTATGACGCACAATTTTCATGCTTTAAAAAAAAAACCTTTGTGCAATGGGCAGTTAAAAGAATCACTGACCCCAATTGCAAACCGTTATGTAGGGATTTTTTTAGCTTTAGTTTTGAAAATCGTGAGGATTGAAACAAATTATTCTTTACTGCATTTAGTAAACAAATTTGCCTCTAGGTTTTACTTGTGCTCCACCATAAATAGTTTTCTGAAGGATGCTAGAATTTCATAAACTAATGAAAAAATCTAATTACTTTGACTTTTTGAGTTTTGAGAGGAATTACCAGGCCAATTTAAATAACACACACAGTTTATTTACACAGACAATTAACAATTGGAAAAAAAGGGGAGGGGAAGGCGCTGGAGATTATGGAAGTATTCGACTGCTGAAAATTCATAGCACAAAAATATATTTTACCGCAATAAAGCACTTCGATTTAGGGAAATTCCCTTGTACAGAAAAAAAAAATGCTCATTCCAACAACCAGCAAACATGGTGTTAAATCTGAAACCGTCCTCTTACTTGTCGATGCAGAGAGATTCTCTCTCGTGCTCGGATGGTCACAACGTATGGCCCATCTGCTGAACACAAGGCCGCAGCGCAGGCCCGAACAGCCGCACCATGCGGCTGACGTGCCATGAGTCAGTCAAGGAGGAGAAAAATAGGACGAGCTATTGATCAGATCCTCTTTTTATATGGACCAGGGACACTTGACCAGATCATGCCTTTTTGGACGTGGTCTCAGATATCCCAGAACACCAGGATTGGATGACGGTGTTTGAAGTTGCTAAATTTGTCAGAAAGCCAAAGAAGTGAGAAATTTGCTTAATGTTCTGTATTTGAGAATGCCCCTCCAATCGACATAATTAAATACGGCGAGAACATGTTTTCATCAATACATAGCCTGTTTTAATGACATCCAAATCTTCATGTTATCAAATTTGATTATGGTACATGGTGAATTGGTACATCGGGGAACTGTCCAAAAGGGGACGCCGTCGTCCCATCTATTCCAAAGCAAGACACCCGAAACAAAAAACGTGGAAGTCATTTTCGTGTTCGGCTTATTTGCTCTACAGTTAGATGCAATGGAAATCGAAACCGGTAGTGGTAGTGAGAGTGGTAAATCCTAATCACTAGGCCACTGATTTTATGGATGTCAAACTCAAAAGCCATTCAATGTTATCTCATTATCACACTATTTGTATTCAAGGTACTGAAAACGAATGGGGCGTGCATCTTTTACGTCGGGTGTACAACTTACCAAACGTCTCCGCCCTGATGGCCGACAACTTTGTCAAGAAAAAAATAAAAAATAAATACTGTTTTCAGATCAAAAAATTGCTTTATTCCGATTTCGAAATCTTCATTCGGTTTGGAAATGTTGGAATTTTGGTTCGTTTGGCAATTTGCATACGCGGCAGCCAATCAGAAGACCGCATCGAATAATTTTGTGCTTCCGGACTTTCCCGAGCGTTATAAGGTCGTGCATTTGCATATCATTTTCCAAAGTAGACAGAGAACAAAATAAAAAATGGACAAGTGGTTAGGAATCAATCCAAAACCTCAGCCCCAGAAGAACGATTCAAAAGAAGCTAACAAAATTGATGACGCTACAAAACGTAAACGTACATTAAAAATATCGTGGAAAGAGGAGTATACATGCAATATACATGCAATGAATGTTATAAGTAGATTTAAAATAAACTTAATTTTAAAGTGTTGTTCTGTCATATATTCTGATTATCAATCCTTAATACTTTGCAACAATAGTTTTTTTTTTTGGGCGATTAGTCGTCTTATTGTGTTTCAAGTTATGAAAAATGGGGCAGGTAACATTTTATCATGAGTTTCAGACACCGGTTATATGATAGAAAAAAACAGAAAGCCGTCCTGAAATGTTATTTACGTGTGTATCAAGGCTTTAGAAAATGAAACGTTTATGCTCCGTTTTTAGGTTTTGGTACATTAACTATTTTAACTTTTTTAAAATACTTTCATTGATTGAAGCATCCCATGCTAGCCTTTCCACAGGGACAGTCTAACCATTGGCGGCAATGGAAGAAAGACAGGAAACATACACGTTTAATTAAGGAGTCTGTTTATTGTATTCAAAGAATCACTACTTTTGGCAGAGAAAACAATTATCCACAGCCACTGTCTTACTCTCACGAGGGCCTTGAACCAGATCTGTCATCTTCTGCGGATTTCAAAGGAGCTGAATACAGTCCATTTGAATATTTCAGTCTGTTGTGTCAAACTTACCTTTTTTCAGTTCTGGAAAGATGCTTTTTCTGAGCTGTGAGAAGGAGGGTAATAATAAAGGTTAGTAGAGGGGCACCAAGACATCATTGTCTAGAAAGTATTATGTGGTGTGCAGGGTTGGGTAGGGTTACTTTAACTGGATTACTTTCACTTACCAAATATGCTAATAAAAGACAAAATAAACTAAATATGAATAAAATGATTAAATTTGGTGTAGGCTTGGGGAGTAACGGAATACATGGAACGGCAAAAATGATGTTGGCAAGCTGTTTGGATTTATTTTCATTTTGTTTCTGTCGCATTTTATGTTAGTTTCGCGAGAGATCAAAGAGATTAAAGCCAGGAGAGAAAGCTTACCACGTGTTGTGTAAATCTTGTCATGTCCTGCACGATTGTCATGGCGCCCAGCTGGCCCCGCCCCTTTACACCGGCTGAGACGCATTGGACTGATTGCTCTTGGAGTACTTAAGCGCGCCTTTTGGAACTGCCCGCTGCCAGATCATTGTATAACCCTCATTGAAACCCTGTTCATGCCTGTTTGATCTGAGTAATGCCTAGTTTGTAATTTTGCCTGCCTTTTGAGCCTGATTTGTTTTGTTTTTGGTCCGTTTGTGTAATAGACAACTTTTCTTTCTCAATTAAAGTGACAGATCATCTACACTAATGAATTCCAACTTCTTGATTCCCGGTCCGTTTCGTTACAATTCTGCTGCCGTGTAGAAATGTCGACTTCCTGTTCATCTTTTCCCTGAAGAAATGAGCAGGCATACATTGTTGGGTGAATGTAGGTTGTGTTTGGTTAATGGAGTCAGATAACTAATCCGAACAATTTGGTAAACTGTACATTTTGATCATTTAATTCCAACAATAAGTATGTATTTGATACATGCAATAAATGAGTTTGTTTTATTTTAAGCTTTAAATAAAATTCTCACACAAAGTGCTATAACACAACCATAGGAACACAACAGCAGTTAAGACATAACGGTATTATTCTTTTTTAGTAAGTGGCTGTAAGAATAAAGCCATTTATCGGGTAATTTGTCAGCTGAAAACAAGTCAGAAATAAATTGAGTTTCACAATTTCACTGTTGTCCACCCAACAAGGATGGAAGGAGGTTTAGATGCAGGTGAAGGTGAAGCACGTTCTGGCTGAAAGGGATTGAGAGACTCAATCGAAAGACTGTATGGGATGACTGAGGAAGACCGCTACTTGCTGATGAGGTATTGATCCATAGTTCAAGTATTAACAAGTAAGCTAATATGGACGGACCCGTGGGACCAGTGTCTTGAGAGAAGATGTGACGATTGCAGGGGCGTACTCAAGCGATCGAGAAAAATCAAAATCAAAATGTAAATGACATTCATTGTGTGATAGTGGTGTTAGAATATAAAGTGGAGTTCAGGGTACATGTGGGCGATACCGGGAAGTTTGGTAGTGATCCCGGTAAATACGTAGTAGAATCGATGTCAGAGACAAAAATGGAGACAGGACCCAGTAGCGTAAAGTTTCACAGAGTTTTATTGGGAAGAAGGGAAAGGAGGTTACACACAATCTGGAGCTCGGTGGTTGCGGGGACCCGTTCGTTCTGAACGCGGAAGTGGGACTTCCATGACGAGCGGAAAAAACGGTCAGTAGCCGGGGTAGGGGAGTAAAGGTGTAGTCGGGAGCCAGAAACGAGTCGAAAAGCCAGGAGACGGGAGTAGACGAGGTCGGGGGCCAAAGCGAATAAAACACCGGGAAAACAGGGTATACGAGTCGAGGAGCCAAAACGAGTCGAAAAGCCAGGAAACAGAACGGGGGCAAAAACGGGCGGGAGTCAGAGTCAAAAAGGTTGCCTAGTGTAAACTGAGGTTGGCAGACGGTCTGACAACCGGTAGCAGAAAGCCGGGGGTTTAAAAGGTGACGGGGAGCAAATCAGCGTCTGGGGCTGTTGGCGCTAAAGTAATCATGACAATTGATCCATAACAGTCTGATACCAATAGTTTTTGCCTGGAAATTTCATTGGAGTTGAATTGTTGAACCCTCCCCAATTTTAGTTAGTTTAAAAATAACAATAAACATGGATCAAATATTTTAGGCACTAAAATGATTTAATCTTTACAAAATAACTACATTACAAACATAAGTAAAAAAAATGAAATATTTATATTACAACTGTTTCAGAACAAAAGCAAAAAAAAAGCAAAAATGGAACAAATACACATACTGTATAATAATGTCAAATAACTAAACTACCTCCCATTGTACAATAGTTGATGAATAAAGTTAGTAATGCAAATAAAGTGTTATTGGTCTCTCATTGGCTATGTTGCCATAGAGAAAACAGATACTTTTTTTGGCAGGACCTGAACGGAAACAAAACCCAATTGCGTAATGTTTACCACAAGTTTTGTTAAAAGAAAAAGGAAGGGCTGCGCCCATGATCCGGTGTTTGCTGGACGCGGGAAGCAAGCCTGACTCGGACTGTGATCCGAAAACCGAACTGGATCTTCCGTAGCGAGCGATGGCGGTGTCAGGAACGGGAAAAAAATCGTCTGTAGCCGGACTGGGAGAGCAAGCGTGGGTGGGGTCGGAAATAAATCGTAAGCCAGGACGGGAGAGTAGACGTAGTTGGGATCAAAAATGGGTCATAAGCCGGTGCGGGAGAGGCAAACGTGGTCGGGATCAAAACAGGTCGTAGCCAGAGACAAACGGGAGCAAAAACGGGACAGGTGAGAGTCAAGGTCGAAAAAGGCTTGCCTTGTATAAACAAAGGTTTGCAGATATACTAACAACAGGGGGTTGAAAGGACTGGGTTTAATTAGGGACAGGGAGCCAATTGAGCAGGCGCAGGCGATTCACATCAGTAATCATGACAGTTTTTTTGTTTAAGAACGGTAACATGTACATTTTTGGAAGCAGCTTGTTGCTCTATTGACTGTCAGCTTTTTTCTTGTGTTTATGTTGATTTGTGTTGGTGCCACAGTAGCAGAGCACTTTACCACACACATTACACTTGGCATTGTCCTTTTTCTGTAGTTGGGAAAAAAAAGTCCAGTTCGCTTATTAATTGCGTCTTTCATTTTTAGCTACTAAACAGTTTGAGTACATATATTGGGCCCTGTCTTCTGCCTGGCAGTCAGGATGCAGCAGCAGGCCAGGTAGGTAAAGGTGCTAAAGTGTGCCTGTCAATTATGACTTGGGTATAAACTTTGAGAGAGGCTAAGACAGTAAAAGGCTGTGCTATCTACAGTGAGAAGAAGCCCTTTGACAAAATTGGTGGAGGATTGAAGTATTGACCCCAGGACAATATTATCGATCTGAAGCTATGTGATAATGACAATATTTGGATCGATCCGCCCGTCTGTAGTTCAGGGACATGGTGTTTTAGTGACTCACCCGATGGCAGGTATTTTATAATTGCTCACTTCTATTGCAGTATGTGTTGTTGATTAAGCTATTAAAAATGATAAAAACTGCTTTCAGTTTTTTAGTCTTGCAGGGTCTCAGATAAAATTGGGATACTTTCAGACATGGTTGCGAATAGTGAGGAAAGCTCTCTTGTGAGAAATGCAAGAAGAGGGCTAGGTGCTCAAGGCTTTGGTTGAAATGTCAAGTGCTTGCTGCACAGAGGAGATCAATTCCTTCATTACTTTCTGCTCCTAGACCATTACCATCATTGCATGGCATTTCTAGAGGGAATTGATGACTATGCTGTACATGGAGTTGCACAGAAAACAGATTTACTCTTTCTCGAATAAGACATACCGTAAATTCCGGACTATAGAGCGCACCTAATTATAAGCCGCACCCACCACATTTTAAGAGGAAAACCAATTTTGTACCTACACAAGCCGCACCTGTATATAAGCCGCATGCGCCCACATTTAAACATTTAACACAAACACAAAATTAACCCAAACCCGACTTCAAGTCCCGTGATTGAAACTAAATGCCCTTCATTGAAGTACAAAGTCCAAAAATCACAGCCGGCAAAATGAGCGGAAAATGATACCGGTACTTAAGGTTTGATGCAGACCTGCAGAGTCCGGGTCCCGTTGAAAGTAATCCAAGGAAAAAAGTGTATATTTCCAAAGGTAAGGGTGGGAAAAATATATCAGATGAACACATTTACTAACGCAACTACTTTTTCTTTAACCAATTTTTTACCCCCTCTTCTTTCCTTGTCCGTCCCTCACCTTTAGCGGTCCCCACTTAAACTCGGCACCCCGCGTTTGTTCCGCCCCCCATTTTTCGTTCACCCGTATCAGAATAAGTGTCTAAAATAAATACAAATAAATACATTACAAAAATATACAGTTGCAAATACATATTATACATGGGTTACACATATTTACAAAGAAAGACGGTACACGAGAGAGTTTTCAAAGCTTTAATAATAATAATATAGCTTTCATCCCAAAGGTTGGCTGTGACAGGGCAGTTAATGGTAGCAACACTCGAGCGCCGCTGGCGGCTGTTAGAATAATTACATAAATTGGCCGCATCACTAAATAAGCCGCAGGGTTGAAAGTTAGGGAAAAAAGTAGCGGCTTATAGTCCGGAATTTACGGTACTTTTAAATATTGTATATATTTTAAATACAGTTTACGGTCAAAGTGTCACACTCCAGAAAAAAAAAAAACTTCCTTTAAATGGAAGGTCATTAAATAATATCTGCTTACTGTTGAGCCACCTTATCCCAGAAATCCACATAACAAACTATGATTATGCCAAAACACTAGATGAGCATCCAAAGCAATTTGATTGGATGAGCCTTAGGGATTGGTGGAGCTATCCAAAGAATGCATGCACTCCCTCCTTTCTCTCACCCTGCGCCGTCTGCACCGAAAGTAAATACGTCGGGTTCCACGTTAGCAGGATTTTGTGACAATTTAAAAAAAAAAAAATGTTGCAACTTGTTTGGAAACCACTATTTATGATGAAAATGAAAGTCAAAAGGAACCTCGACACTCTTAAGCAATGTTCCCTCTAATTTTCCATGGGTATGAGCGTTCACACAAAGTCGGTGAGCAGCGCTTGAAACAACAGTGAGCAACCATAATCCCAAGTGTGGCAAGATAATTAATAATCAAACATGTCCAAAACTTGACATCAAATTACATTTTGTTGAGTTTCCGGCAATGCAAAATTTTATCTTTTGGATGAATTGACTGATGTACTATTGCAAAGGTTGTACGGCCTACAAACGTCGTTTGTTCTTACAATTATTTCACAAGATATCCATTTCTTTTTATTTCCTGATATATTTTGTCGCATAATATTAACATTTTTGGGGGCTTATTTAGTCTGTTGTAAGATACAGAACTGTACTTAATCACATTTTTTAGTGGAAGTACAATGTTGGCAACAAGATTCACTTGATATCATTGGAAATTATTTGAATGCAACACAAACTTTTTCTTCTTTTTTCCGTGTTTTTTTTTCTACTTTTTTTTTAAATTCCTTTAAAAAAATCTCATTGTGTTTATTTTTTTTGAGCTGTTACTTTTTTCTGTTTGTTCTTTATTTACTTTTTTCCTACATCTCTTTCTTTTCTTTTTTTCTGGCTTTTTTTCTAAATTGTTCCTTCTTTTTTCTCATCCTTTTGTCTCTTTTTTTCTCAGCTTTTCACTACTTTTTCATTTTGGTACTTTTTTCTTTTTTGTTCTATTCCCCCATTCCTTTAAGTCATTTTGTGCATAATTTTACATAATATTTGGTCATGTTGGGATTAAAGAAGCAAAAACAACCCGAAGAGCCATTTAGGACCCGAAAGAGCCGGTTCCTTTTAGTGAGCCGAGCCGAAGAAGCCGGTTCCCTAACAAACTCTACTAACTTTACTCAACTTCGTCTCCTTCGACTCGACTTCAAAATACCGCATTTAGGACACAACGTCAGGGGAACCCGTGTATTTTTACCTTCATTTACTGTAACTTTGACTTGAGTCGCTTCTTAATTAGTAATTTTGAGCCCTGATTTTTGTGCGCTGGCTAGATTTTCTTGTGCGCTGAGGGAACACCGCTCTTAAGTAATTAAGGGGCGGTGACGAGTTTAAAAGGCAGGTTGGTTGACATTTGGGACACAAGCTTTGGGATAATGCGTATATCTTAAATTCTATAAATGCATAATGTGTCACACAGTGAAATAAAATGTGCTGAGTCATAAACTTTTTTCTAGAGAGTGTATTAAGAGGTTTTGTTAAAATTTTCCCAAAATGATATCTAAATATTTTGCTTTTATGGCTCTTTGAGTCAAAAGAGTCAAAAGAGTCAAAGAGTGGCACGCGAGTGCACGGCAAAATAATAATTAATATTTTTTTTAAATGCGCATTTTCACCGGAAATTTAGACATGTTCAGTTGCGCGCCGTGTTATTTAGAGGCTTTACGTTAGTTCCTTCTCTGTGTCAGTGTGTGTTTGCGCGGCGCCTCTCAGAGGAGAGATCCGTGTTTAAACCCAGCCAACGAAACACACGCGCGCGATAAATGAAAAAAACATGACGGCTTCTCAAGCGGAAACATCTCGTTCTTTCCAGCCAGCGTGGGAAGACGAATTGGGCTTTTTGCAAAAAAAGACAGTGCTGTTTTGTGCATTATGCCTCGAGAGCGTTGTACCTCGCACAGCAAGTGTTAAACGTCATTACGAGACGAAACATGAACATGAATTCAAGGATGAGTCTGACATGGCGGAGACATTAAAACGCGCACTGTCCAGGCACGGCAAACAGACCCAGACCCTGAAGACCTTTGTCACTGCTAAAAACGCCACCACTGAAGCAATATGTCACATTGCTCACTGCATAGCAAAGCACAGAAAACCATTTACTGATGGCGAATATTTTAAAGAAGCGTGTGCAACAATATATCATTGATGAATGGTATGGTAGCTGTTCATATCACTTTTTTTTATTGTAGTTCATTGTCAATGAAGAATGGTTGATTCTGGTTAGTTCTTGTGGCAAATAGTTGAAGTCATTGATGGCTACAGGCCTTTCCACTTGTTATTCACATTCATTTTTTTAGTTATTTGATGAACAAGAATAGTGGAGGATAAATTGGTCAGTTATACGATTAAAATGTATATCCATGTTGTATATTTGGACTGGTGTAAAATTACAGCTCTGTTGGATATTAAAAAAATGTCCAACAGAGCTGGTGTGGCACACTGATTTAAAAGGAAATTTGAAAGTGGCACTCCACACCAAAAGGTTCCCGACTGCTGCTCTATACTATACTTTGTAATAAAACAAAAACTTTAGGCAAATCCAGGGTTTTTTCACAGTTTTATCGTCTTTACATTCCATTCTAACACATTTTTTTTTCATTAAAAACTCATCACCACCAAAATCAAGGCCTTTCCCTTATTACAGAGAGAAAGACAAAAGAAAGTGGAAGGTGTCTGTACAGGGGAGTGAAAAAAAATGTGACTGAGAGTTGAAATATGAGGCAAAGCCATAAATAGATTGTGAGCTCTAATGTGATTGTCATCCAGTGGTTGCTCTTTGTCTGGAGAAAATTTAGAGTGATGAGTCCAATGAGAGAAAGAGAGATCAATGAAAGGCAGGAAGAGAAGTGAAAAGGGGTTTCTGAAAGATGAGAGTTTTTTGTTTTGTTTTGTTTGTTTTTTATAGCGATGACCAACGTGTCTGTCCGTGTACATGACAGCGTTTGCTGAGGATGAGGCTGCTTAAGCTAGTGACACTTCGTTTCATATGCAGATCACTCGGTGTTATTCCACATTTGCGGGCTGCGTGTTTATTTCCATAGACGTCTATTAACAGGCTTTCGTTTCATTTCACTGTCTGGTGTCATGATGAAAACTTGAAACTGGGCAGGATGTGTTTATAAAGGCTGATCTAACAGAGCTGATTAAAGCTAATGGCTGATGTCCATGCTTCTGACTTTCATATAGGTTCAAGCAGTTTTGCTGTTTGGGTCTGATTGATTCCGTTTCAAAATAGCTATGCACCTAATGCAACCGAGTGTAGCGCAATTAATGTAGTGGGTAAGAGTCCTGATAACAACATAAGAGGAAGCTAATGGTGTACGCTACCTTCTTGCTTGTTTTATGATTCGAATCCAGACAATTTCAAATCATAGCGTTTAAAGGCTGTCATTTATTGTCTGTCACTTAAACAGCAGACCAAAACAATGGATTATATAAGTATTGTTGTATTGGATAGGCCTAATCGAAATGTGTTACTGCATAATTGGTCATAATTGAACGGGTTTTTCGACTTATATCCTTTATATCATTTTATTATCATATCATTATTTTAACCATGTTAATAATTTTGTAGTAATTATTGTTAGTTATCATTATTCAGATATTTGAATGTAGTTATTCACTTGTTGTAGTCATTTGACGTATCAATGTATCCATTGATTTAGTTGTTATACAGTCTCTTCATTGTTTTAAGTCTTGTTTTATTTTACTGTTTGGAAATGCTTTGAGGCTTACCTTGAGTTTTGCAGGATTTAGTTGAGGCAAGGGACTGGTATGAAGCTGAGTTTCAGAGGAATTTTCATCTGACTTTTTGGTTATCATAGCTTCTCTAGTACATATAGGGCTATCAGGCTTTATTTCTGTACTCAAAAACCCAGCATCCATCCATCCATCCATCTATAATCTGCCTGGCTTATCCTCAGTAGGGTCACGGGGGTGCTGGAGCCCATCCCAGCTATCTTCGGGCAGTGGGCAGGGGACACCCTGAACTGGTTGCCAGCCAGTCGCAGGGCACACATAGACATACAACCTCATTCACACCTAGGGACAATTTTGACCAGCCAATTAACCTGACCAGGATGACTTTGGAATGTGGGAGGAAACCCACGCAGATATATATATATATATATATATTTAATTATACAACAAGCCATTAATCACCCTCCCCTGACCCTCATTAGGACCCCTGCATATAATGACAGCGCTGACAGCAGAAGCTGTCGGATCGTTGCTCTCCATGTTGATGTTCCTATCTGCTCTTTTTTCTAACTTCTTGATTTCTGTCATTGACTGACTCAGAACGTCCTATGCCTTGTCAGCTATGAGTTTAGTCCGGAATTGTGTACTTTTATTTAATTCCCTTTGCCCCTCAATTAACTTGTTATTCAGCTCAAGTGTATATGCCTGTGTATACCTATGTAAAATAAAACAAATTATTAAACCAAGAAAAATAAAACAAAAACAATTAAATAATTCCAAAAAGCTTAATTTATAATGTCAACCAAATGGACTCATTTCTCGTGGAAATTATAAATTCCATTTCAAAAAAATATGTAAATTATTTGATACATGTAGAAGCCAACCAATACGTTTGAATTATAACGTGTTTTAAGTGTTATCATTTGTTTTGTACTGAAAACAATTGCTGTATTAAGGAATTGTTGTGATTACGAACACCAAAACTTATTTCACATTGTTTAGATTTCAGACACCGTTGCAGATTAAAAGCATGGTCACCTCATTAGACATCGAATTTAACGCCTTTCTTGTTTTTGAATGAATAAAGGTTTAAGTCCTGTGAAGAAACTGACACACCTCATTACCAAGAACATTCCTGTATTGATTAAACAATTTCACAGGATAACTCTACTTAATGATAAACCTTTTCAGTTGCTGTTGTGTGTTGTGATTTTCTCATACAATCATATTTTCTAAAAGCAAGATTTACAGCAACCAAACAAGAAAATGAAATAGTAATTTGTTCATCGGACGCCTTGAACATACCTATGCAAATAATCCAGATCAATTACCTTTAAGCCTGAACAACTGCGTTGAAGGTTTTAGGCATTGCAACTAAAACCTGAAAGCCAAATCAAAAGCCAAAGAGCTTTAGAGGAATCATAACCCTTTCATGAATTATGAATGTCCCGAATTTAAATGGACTTCGACAGACCAAAATTAGCCACATCCATCAGCGCCCACGACAAGTAGCTTGTTTACATGTTCAGGGTGCCAATTAATAATAGCAAAATAATGAAGGCTTTGGCGTCAAATTCTCTTGTCAAAGGCTTTAATTGAAATCAGTCCTAAAAATGAATACATACTCACATTGGAGTTGATAGATTTTATGTATGTTAAGTAAATCAGAAACTCAATATTTTGAATCTTATTTTAGGGTTTGATCAGAAAACATAACATTTTACTACATTAACTGTCAGGACCAGAACGGAAACAGGACCCAATCGCGTAATGTTTCTCACATATTTATTGGGAAGAAGATAAAGGATTGCAAACACGATACGGTGGTCGCGGGGAGCAAGTCGCTCTGTTCGCGGAAGTGGGACTTCCGTGGCGAGCGATGGCGGTGTCGGGAACGGAAAAAACGGGTCAGTAGTCAGGATAGAAGAGCAAGAACGTGATCGGGATCGGAAAGAAGTCGAAAGCCAGGAGAGGAGAGTAGACGTGGTCGAGATCAAAAACGGATTGTCATTCGGGACGGGAGAACAGACGTGATCCAGATCAAAACAGATCGTAACGGGAGACAAACAGGAGCAAAAAAACAGGGCAGGCGAAAAAGGGCTTGGTGTGTAAAAACAGAGATTCGCAGACAGGGAGCCGATCTGTCAACAAGTTGAAGCTGGCGGCACACGGGCGGGGCCAATTGGGCGCCATGGCAACCGTGACATTAACCTTTCAAAATAATATTCAAATTAGAAAGTCCCTGCTTATGTTTCTGTTTAAACTCCAACCATAGTATTGGTACATCGGTACAATGAATGAATGAATGAATGAATGAAAACTTTTATTTCGAAAATTAAAATAAAAACAGGACAAAAACAATGAGTAAACAACAAAATAATGCCACATAACATGTTCCATGTGCCATCAATTAACAAGAGGTGAAAAACACCCTAAAGCAACCATTGTGAGATTTGTCAACAGGGAACGAAAACATGAAATACTTAAGCAAGGAAAAAAAAAACTAAAAGAGACAAATGTTTATTATGCAGGTGGATAAAGCCTGTGGGAAAACAGGAACCAAGGTGTGCTCGAAATAGAATGATGTTTGATAACAAAATCCACGAACAAAGTACCACAAAAACCAGAAAGTTATCTTATTTTCTGGCAATTGAGTACAATTGCATTATTTACATGTTTATTACACTCCTACAAGTTTTAAATAG
Organism: Urocampus carinirostris; assembly: GCF_059441175.1. Lineage (NCBI taxonomy): Eukaryota > Metazoa > Chordata > Actinopteri > Syngnathiformes > Syngnathidae > Urocampus > Urocampus carinirostris. Next base: position 34,460,285 of record NC_142361.1, read on the forward strand.
AAAACATCATGCCCGTGCTCAACATTTGACCATTATCCCTGCAAAAACTCCCATACATTGCACACGAAGGCTTGATTGGCTGGCCACCACCTCTCTGATTGCCTATTTAGCAAGTAATTATCTGCCTTTCTCACTCTCAGCCAAAATAAGCTGATTGGGTTCTTCTCATTGTGGCTAATGTCTTATTCATCATAAGAGCTCTGTGTGAGTTTTGGTAGGACAAAAATAGCACACATAAAGCATCGCTGTATGCTGCAAGATTAAAAACAGGGGGAAAAAAACTTGCTTAAAAAAAATGGTCACATGTTCTTCAAAATATGAGTTGCATTTTCAAATGATAAGTAAATAAATATTATTATAAAAATACAGGCTGCCGAGACCTCTTCAGTCACAGTTCAGCAATACCACCTCAAGTGCAACAGTAATCTGTTTTCTTTGTTTATCCGTAAATCAAAGGTCTAATCAGCGCTGAAGTTGCGAGAGAGGGCAGGAGGAGGAGAAAGCGGCAAAGCTGATTTTTCAATCTAATGGCCAATTAAGAAGGAGCTAAACGAGAAGGCAGGAGCGCATTGTCTATTGCCGACCTCATCCAAACTCCAATGAAATGTCGGAATAAAATCTCCCTCTCTGTCTTTCAACCATATCCGTGCATAATCATGCTCATCGTTTCAATCATTCAATCAAATTACTGTGTGATTTGCATGGCTTATTCTGCACCTCTTGTTTATTCTTTCTCATTCTGATTCTAATATCATACCTGTCAATGGTTTATTATGCATTTTAAGACGTGTATGACGTACAAGAAAATCTGTACGGAAAAACGCAAATTTCGGGTACACACCGACTATCGGGAAATGGCAAATCAATCAAGTCAAACGAGTTCGCCGCGGTAGCCTCTATCTCTGTATCGTTTTTTTCCGTTGCAAAAGAAGCGAGCGTTTTGATGCTACTGTGCGTATGCGTCTGCCACCTGGGTATTTCCCATCATGCATCATTTTTGGGTAGTTTTGTAGTGAAAGGAAGTCCGTCTTTTTTTAGAGAACTGGCTTTTTCGGCTCAACTCATTAAAGAGAGCCGGCTCTCAAACGGCTCACTTGCTTTGATGCATTCTATTAAAAATTATTGTTTCATAAAGAAGTTAAGAAAAAAAAGTAAGTATCAAAGGAAAAAATAAAAAAAGACAGGTTTGTGGTTGTCCCTATAATCAGTATATTAACAACAATAATTTCATGCAGAAAATGTATTAATAATTTGAAAAAGAAAACGTATTATTCTACCTTATTATATTTGCATTTATTTTTTCCTTCTACAGTGAACATCCAAGCTACTTCGTTTTTAACTTTTTTTTATAATAAACCTCATTCATGTTGAGAAACTCAGTATCTCACAACAAAATGTTAATTAACAATATATGTGATATAAGGAAACACATGTACAATATAACATGTTAAACTACATAAATAAACACGTTTGAAAAAAAATAATATAGTGCAAGATTATTTTGTATTTTGTAAAGGAAAATACGACAGTTTGTTAGGGCATGGAGCCATGGAGCTTGACAAGTATGTAATATTTGCGTACTGGCTTGTAAATGAAGATAACAGCACCCTTCTACTGTTTTTTTTGACAGTACTTCTCTACTTGAAGGCATTTTTGCACACCCACACAACTTCCTCTCATTTTCTATTTATTTAAACAAAGGGGAAAAAGTGCTCTATAGTTACTGTATAAATTCTGCCCTGTCTAAATGACCTAAATAAGAAATTCAATACTGAAAGGTCTGAATAGCAGAGCTCAGTATATGCATTTATTGAATCCAGCCCTTTGCCCAGTACCAGCACACTCTGTGGTTTTAGACTTCACACCAATGTTGCGGATTGGAAACATGATCTACTTGTGTTTGTCTGTCTTTTGATTGTATTCTGAAAAAGTTCATGCCTGGCACTGGTCAGACAGCAATAATGTATTTAGGAATAGATTTAGTGACTGGAAGAAACAAGCAAAACCATTGAGAAAGAACAAGGCAGAGTTGTTGGAGGCATTTTGTGTGGGAAGAGAAACTTAACTGTATTAATATTGTTCATTGGGTGAGCACGTCTGCCCCAGGTCTGATTCCAGCTACCAGCTCCCTGTGCAGGGTTTGCATGTTCTCCCAATACCTGTGTGGGTTTTCTCTATTGTTTTCCTCCAGTTTCCTCCATATTTCAAAGACATACATTGCAGGTTAAAGGATTTTATACATTTGACTATAAAGGATATTATACGATCAAATATGAAGTACATGTACTCAGTTTGATGCAGTAGAGATATTCACTGATCGTTTTTATTCAAGGTACATTAGAAGGTTAGGCTGTGTGGAATGCATCAGATGTATTTCTGATAACAAAATTCCTGTGAGTGCTGACGGAGAAGTCCAGACGCACAAGGACCGACGTTGGGGCGCCGCTGGTATGCGAAGATCGAGGAGCCCATTCGACACGCCCTCATACGAGGGGAAGACCAATAAGCGAAAGTTAATGTTAACTATAGAAGAAGAAGAAGAAGAATTTACTTTTATTGTCATCCTTGTCCGCATGTACACACAACGAAATGTCGATACATCTAACCCGCACAGTTAAACTGTAGCAAGCCGATGTAGCCGCAGCCGAACAGGGCGCCGCCATTTTAGACCCAACTGCTGTGTTGGGAGTCATTAGGTGAGCAAACCCCCCAATTCCAACCATTAATGCCGAGCGCCAAGCAGGGGAGGCAATGAGTACCAATGTTGTAATTCTTAGGTATGACTCGGCCAAGGCTTGAACCAGCGACCTCCCAGTCTCGGATGACACATAGCACATAGCCAATGGGATGTCTTTTCTTTGTGAAATGTATAAATGATCCGGAGCAACTGGGAGGGGAACGCGGTCTCCCGTTGATACACGTAGGTCTTCTGTTAGGAACAATAAACGTCCACCCCCGTGTAAAAATGTCGGCTTTTCTCATCATTTTTCTCTCAAGAAACGAGCGCGCATAGATTGTTGGATGAATGTAGGTTGTGTTTGGTTAATGGAGTCAGATAACTAGTTCGAACAATTTGGTAAACGGTACATTTTGATAATTAATTCCCAACAAGGTTCATTTGTGACAGAAAACTGTCCCTAATGATGAATGCCTATGTGTCCCCTGTGATTGGCTAGTGACCAGTTCAGGGTGTCCCATTGCCTGATGTCAGCTGGGCTCAGCAACCTGAGACCCTGTTGTGGAAAAGCAGTTTAGAAAATGAATGAATACATTATTTAATCCAAAATTTTAAATATGCACTCATATAAAACCCCATTTTTAAACTAACTTACCAAGATGTTTTTATTGTCCCTACAGCTTATTCATAAACGTTTATTATAATAATAAATCTAATTATAAGGTATTCTCTCAATTTTTGCAGCGTCATATCTGTCTATCTATCCATTTATGTATCCATTTATCTATCTATCTATCTATCTATCTATCTATCTATCTATCTATCTATCTATCTATCTATCTATCTATCTATCTATCTATCTATCTATCTATCTATCTATCTATCTATCTATCTATCTATCTATCTATCTATCTATCTATCTATCTATCTATCTATCTATCTATCTATCTATCTATCTATCTATCTCCATACACTATACATTAAAGCATAACACAATGAATAGGGGGCAGCACGGCGGCGCAGTGGTTAGCGCTTGTGCGGCACAGTTCATGTCATGGGAACCTGTCGTGGGTTCAAATCCAGCTCCAGACTTCCTGTCCGGAGTTTGTATGTTCTCCCCGTGCTTGCGTGGGTTTCCTCCGGGCACTCCGGTTTCCTCCCACATTCCAAAAACATGCATGTCAGGTGAATTGGCCGGTCCAAATTGTCCCTAGGTGTGAATGAGCGAATGAGTTGTCTGACCCTGTGTGCCCTGCGATTGGCCGGCAACCAGTTCAGGGTGTCCCCTGCCCACTGCCTGGAGATGGCTGGGATGGGCTCCAGCACCCCCGCGACCCTAATGAGGATGAGCGGTACGGCTAATGAGATGAGATGAGATGAGACAATGAATAGGCTGTGACCGTACTGGGGATAGGCGGTGCAGAAAATGAATGAATGAATGAATTAATTAATCAGTTTGTATGGTGCAAAACACTCTGGACTTGCAGTTAGGAGACGGGTGAATACTCTCCAAATTCCAGCTTACATGCTATAATGCATCATGTGTATTTGTTGTTTTCTCCAGGACTTTCCATTTCATTTTACCTTCCCCGTGGCAAATATTCTAGTTTTATCTATCCATATATTTTGTCAGTCCATGCCTCTGGCAGGCAATGTACGAGTACACCTTGTAAACAGATGGGAAGTGGTAATGGACCACACTTTTGGAAAAAGAGTAAACAACTACGGTATTTTGTTAGTTTTGGTGAGTGAAATGAGTTAAGTTGCCCTGTATTTAATGATGAAAGTTAAATATACAAATTTCTATATGCGTAATAACGCGGCATGTTACCACCTTAAATCGGACTGCTTACAAAAGGCTAGAAATGTAAGTATTTATCTGTTACTAATAATAGAAAGGATTATTGCTCATATTAAAGCCCAGAAAACGGAAAGCAGTACTCTATTGGGTTTGAGTCTACTGGTGCTTGAAAAGTGACACCATAACTCTATGAAGTAAGTATTTTGTTGATGCAGTATGTTGCCATCGAGGAGAATAATCTACAGTATACTGACAAATGATTTATTATGTCTCTTAATGAAGTTTTGATGAAGCAATGTGTCTAAATGATTTGCAATCAAACAAATTATGCTTATATGTCTTGAATGAATTTAAATGAATAGCTGCCTTTGCATTATATACCATAATGTATGACAGTCTTTTGAAAGGAAAACTGAGTAATACTTGAAATATTTCAATAATTGTGATTTCAATTCAGATTAATATATTTTGTCAATGCATGTGATACGTTTCACAATTAATAGACTTTTAAAATAAAGAGATGAGACAGCAATAGATTTTGACGTTGCAAGGAGAACAAGAGAGAGAGCCCAAACAGTGACCTGTGTATTAGGAATTTTGCCAGAATAATTATTGACTGGACAACATAAATATGTACTAAAGGTTATGCTTCTGGTAGCAAAGAAAATGATCACAGCATCCTGGCTGAAACCACAACCTCCTGACATAAAACACTGGAGAGAAAAATTAAAGCAAATGTACATTATGGAAAAAAACACTGCAAGACTTCAGCTGAAACTAGATCAATTTGAGAAAAGATGGAAGCTTGTCACACAATTTTAACTTGATGTCTAAACACCTAACCTTTTATTTTATTTATTTTATTAACATGTTTTTGTTGTTGTTTCTTTTGTTATTTATGGGTATGTTAATTGTATTTATATTTTTTTGTTTGTGTTGTTGTAAAAAAAATAAAAATAACATTGGTATGGGAGTTCATGTATTTCTACCTAGTACTCAACTGTTTTTTTTTCACTGAATAAAAGTTTTTTTGTACCACAGGGGGGCACTAAATATTACACACTGTGTCTTTAAAAAAATGTATAAAAATGTACGTTGAAACATATTAAAATACTGTCCCATTGGCAATCAAAAAATGAAAAGAAAAAATAAATGCCAACTCGTTCTAGAGGTCATCCCCTGAGCTCTTTCTTATTAATAAAAGTCCAAGGTTACAGAAGCGGATCGACCCTATGTGTGGGAATCAAAGAACGGCAACCGGATAGGCCGATAGTGACCAGGGTTGGCTAGGGTTACTTGATTACTTTCAATTACTTTTGGATTACTCCAATATCAAATATGCTAATAAAAGAAAAAATAAACTAAATATGAATAAAATTAATACATTTTGTGCAGGCTTGGGGAGTAACGGAATACATGGAACGACAAAAATAATGTGGGCAAGCTGTTTGGATTTATTTTCATTTTGTTTCTGTCGCATTTTATTTTAGTTTTGCCGGAGATCAAAGAGATCAAAGCCAGGAGAGAAAGCTTACCACGTGTTGTGAGTCATCATTTTCTTCATATTTAGTTTATTTTGTCTTTTATTAGCATATTTGGTATTGGAGTAATCCAAAAGTAATTGAAAGTAATCCAGTTAAAGTAACCCTACCCATCTTTGATAGTGACAATGATATAAACAGTCCATAGTAGTTAAAACAACAGTCTACAGTACCACATAATAATCAATTTTAACGTCACCCACTACAAAACATTGAATTTTTACACCTTGAGCCAATATCTACTGATTGCTCCCTTGAAGAGAAACTTTAAAAAGGCGTACGTTTTTATCCCCATCAGCAGTGTTCATTTTACGTCTGAAAAGTGATGAGTGCCAGGGACTCGCATGCTCAAAAATCTATGGGTCCCAACAGAGATCTATGGGTCCCCAAAATTTAGTGTTATCGCGGTTGAAATTGTAAATCGGCGACAAATATATAATACAAATCTATATATTCATTCAGTTTTAATCATCACAGTTTATTGGTAATACAAATCAGTTAACACTTCAAGATTTTTCAGTTCACAACAATATTGTACATTATACAAAATATTATTGCTGAAATAATTATATTAATCTATATTTTCATTTAGTTTTAATCATCACAGTTAATTGGTAATACAAAGCAGTTATCACTTCAGATTTTTCAGTTCACAATATTGTACACTATACAAAATAATATTGCTGAACTTTTTATATATTCATGCTGTTTTATTCATCACAGTTAATTTGTAATACAATGCAGTTATCACTACAATTTTTTCAGTTAATATATTCTTCGTGGTTTGCTGTTCCGCCATAGTTGTAATGCCTTCTCAAGGTCCAGTCCATTATCATCCTCCTCATCGTGTAACCAGGAGTATAATTTAGTCCATTTTGGCAGAAAAGTCATTTTCTTGCTAGTATTATTTTGTTTATTTTTTTTCGTCGAATCGTTTGCTTCAAAACATGTGTTTTCCTTGCCTTCACGGTCTTCTGAAGAATTTCTCTACCGTTTTTTCGTGCCGGAATTATTGCCGTTGTTACCACTTTCTGTGTTATGTTTCGACTTATTACCGACACTGAAGAAATTACCAATTTTTTGTTGATTTGCACCTAATACCAATTGTTTTAACGGAGGCATACTTCTCTTTCACTCGACAACCGCCACAACAATGACGTCATCTCGAAGCAACGAGATCTCGTTTGCCGAGATAAGCGCGAGACCAAAACAACAATGGCGGAAGGCGGATCTGCCTGACGAAAAGTTTGGAGTGCGGTAAATCTTTGTTGAAAAAAAAAAAAAAGTAATCGGGTACTAATGACAATTTGGTGTCAAAAACGATGCGTCCCGGGGACGCACGTTGATTCGACCTGATGTGTCCCCAGCAAAAATGATGCGTCTAGGACACAGGGACGCGGGCAAACGAGAACACTGCATCAGCCACCTAAGCCATGCGCATACCGTTCCAAATATTGTTTTCTCCAACTAACATCAAACGACAGAGACGTGTTTTGAAAACAACATATTTCCGGGTCGCAATTGGCAAACAAACACGGCGTATGTTTCCGTTTGGCCTCCTGAGCCTTTGGCTAGTCTTGCTCACTGACCTGTCACATTCAGCCTGGTTGGCCTTTTCCAACAGGGCTGGACAGCTGACACAAGTACTCACCCTCCTTTTTCCTCCCTAATGAGTTTTGATATGAGCTTATGTGAACATTTTCATGGCAAAGTTAAGCCCCGGAGCCAGTCGAGCAATCTGGCTTATGTGGGCGTCCGTTTCGCTATCACTTCCACGCAGAGGTGATGCTGGCAAGAGCACTGACCATGATGGCGGAAATATTTTTGCGTTAACCTGCGAGCTAAAGGCAAAGCAAGATGTTTCCAAAGCCTGGAGACATGACAGTAGTTATTCTTATTGTTTCGCTGAAAAAACAAGAGGATGCGTCCTTGCCTGAAGCTTGAGGAAGGAGGTACTATCTTCGTGTCACACTGCAAACATTAGAGCTTGTTTGAAATAATACTGCATACTATCTGAAATGCAAATACGATTGAAGATCAAACAGATGGCTATTACGATTAGTTCTTGCATTTGAGAATGTGGACCAGGCCACTAAATAATTCTGCCAGGTGGATGTCGTTCTCTTGAGGTTCCAGTGCAAGATGTCGATATCCAACTTACAAATGACAGGCGCACCGGGATTTGGTTCAACAGTTTGGCTGGATCTTGAAAAGGTCACACCAATGGGCAGCCATTCTTGAAAGGAATGGACACATGTCAAAGAGTATCCAGTCATTGTCTGTATTATTTATGTCCAAAATGAAGAATACGACCAGTCTGTACCGTAAATGCATGCCCAAGTGTGAATTTGTGGGGTCTAAGTCGACCTTTTACATGTTCAAAGTTGGCTGATCGCTAAAAAAGATACACCAAGCATTCGACGTTTTTACAACTGCCATTTGGAGAGGGGGAGGGGCAAGAAGAGGATGACTTACGTCCATCTCCTTGGTCGTGCTCCCAACTCTGGGGGGCCCTTCCCCCACCAAACTGCATTTATTTAGGAAGAACAAAGAAATGGAAATAAATAAATATTTGAAACAGAAACGTGATACCATCTGGTTTAGAGATACACTTTTTAGGGAAGTACCCTAAGCCCACCTTACAGATTTGTATTAAATCTTAGGGTGTCGTTTGAACTGAACTTATTATCATTATTCATATACAGAAACAGAGAAAAGAAGTATGCTTAACTGGCTCAACTTGACTTGTATTCATGATTAGCATTCACCAATCAGCAATTTCTAGTCAACATAACTATGATTAGTAGTTTTTCAAAACCAGGACAAATGGTATTGTGGAATACAAATAGAAACATTTGAAAGGTACGTAACTGACAGGACTTTGGCCGGGTCAGGGCGACTCCAACTATTTGTTCAACTGATAAGAATTTGGAGTCCAACTATTTGCTTAGTTTGCTGATAAGAATTTGGCTGGGTCAGGGCGACTCGAATCGAGCGCCCGGCTAGAGAAAAACAACACGCCATTGCTGACCAAACACAGTATAAATGCTACCGTCGCCCAGACAACTTTGGAACATGGCTGAATGTTTGGATGAAATAAACAACGTGTCCACTCTCATTTCGACTCTCTCTGCTCTCTTGTGTATGTTTTGGGGCAGGGCCGATATACGCCCTGCTCTGAAAATGGTTTCACTCAAAAGTTTATCGGGATATTGAGGAAACAAACGCCAGGGATCCGGTGCTCGCTGGACGGGGGAAGCAAGCAGCTTATGGGATCGTAGTGTGATCTGAATGTGGAAGTGGGTATCCCGGGGCCGGAGATTGGAGCCTGGTCAAGTGGCAAAACGAGTCGTTAGCCGGAGCGGGAGATCAGAACGTGGTCGGTGGTCAAAAACGGGTCGTTAGCCGGAGCGGGAGATAAGAGTATGGTTGGTGGTCAAAAACGGAACAAACGGGAAATCAGGAACAGACGAGTAGATACGGTTGAAGACGAGTTAGACGGGAGCCAGAGTCTAAGTGCTTGCCTTGCGTATGCAGAGGTTTGCTGACGTACTGACAAAGAGTAACTGGAGTACTGGGAATAAATAGGAGGGGAATCAATCAGGCAACTAGGAGCAGCTGGCGCCAAACAAGCGGGCACAGGTGAGTGCAAAGAGTAATCATGACATAGTTGTATTTTTTTAAAACAAATTAATTACTTTTTCTAATTGAAATTGTGATAAAATTGTGTTTAACTTTTTCTCAGCTCAAGCTTTGCGGGTGGATACAATGGTAATAAAACCCGGATCATGGTGGTGAATGTGCCAAATCCTAACCACTGGACTACCAATGATGTAGATGACACATGGAAAGGCATGGGATTTTATATCATCTTCACACTTTTTAAATCGATACGTAAGAAAAATAAATAGTATGATGTATAGAATAGAGTGTAACACAGGGGTCTCAACGTGGTGCCAGCGGGCACCAGGGTGTCCGGGGAGCTGTTCTGCAAAGAGCTCACCAGTGTCAGGTAATTTTGCTGGGTTTAGTAAATGTATATTTAACAGTACTTCCAACCATTAACCAAGTACTAATATAGAAACATCATAGAAATAACATGATAAACTGATGTTATGGAAATGCATATTAAACTTGGTGCTCTTTGCACTACCTAGTAACAAAAAGTAGCTCTCGTGTGAAAAAGGTAAGACAGCTGGTCTAATGCCTTTGCGCATGGATGAATGAATGAAAACTTTATTCCGAACATTATAATAAAAACAGGACAAAAACAATGACTCGACAACAAGATAATGTTATCATAACATGTTCGAAAAGGGGTTGTCAGAAGCAGACGCTTATTTTCCCTACCCCTTCATCTTCCCTATTAATTACATTCTATAGATAGCTCCTCTTTTGTGTCCAAACACAACACAATCTCAAGGATACACACATTACATAGGTGAGATATCAATAATTACAATAATAACAATCGTCACATATTTTCCTTATATCAGCACCTCTAGTCATGAGAATTTCACTTATGATGACCAGAATACCGCACGGAACATGAAAATCTGCAAAAAATCTGCTTCTAGATAAAAGCCCACAAGGGTCAAACTTACCTGAAGATGACGTCCTTACTGACTAAGAGTATACGACTGTAAAAAATAACAAGATTTATTAATTAAAACTGAACACAGAACTTGAGTTGAATGAACAGTCTTAATATTGATACTGAGAAGGTACTCGGATCAAATCTATACTATTTACCTGCGATCGATACTTAACGCCTCTGCCAATTTCCTCAAAGAGCCGCTAATATATGTGGAGAGCGGTAGTCTTTTTCTCTCTCACCTAGGGCCCTTGGCATATATACTGAAAAGGAGGGGA